>NC_090884.1:66781683-66784183 GCF_036669925.1 Montipora capricornis
CAAAAAAAATCTTTCAAGATTCCATTCAAATGTGTGATATTTTAGAACTTTGTTCAGACCAATGTACAAAAAACAGTTTTTAAAATTTAACGTTTGAAATATTCACATGCACATATTTTCCGTATCTAAATGAGGGTTGAAGATGAACTAGAAATAAATCTTTTTCCCAGTTCCGTAACGTCCTTTGTTTCTTTCTATGATTCTCAGACATTTGTGGATTTCAAGTACATTACGAGATGTGTTCATACACATGTATTTTATCAGAAACCCATAAGTTAAGGGTTGAAACGTGTAACGGCCCCTTGTGTGCTGGGAAACAAGCTTCTGAATATTTAATTTGCTAAGTACCATATTTGGAACAACAAGAGCGAGGGGTTTCCAAATATGGTACTTAGCACTGAAACATTCAACCAATCAGTTCGCACTTAATATTCGGAAGCTGTTAACGCGCGTTACACGTTTCATGTTGGCAGTGTGGCCCAGTGGTTAGGGCGCTTGCCTTGAGATCGGGAGATCCCGGGTTCAAGACCTGCTCTGACCATTTGGTGAATTTGATCCTGGTAGTCCCTGGTTCAACTTCCCAGCTGCATTTGTAAATAGCCAACTGGCTTGCCTCCGGCCGGTTGGGATTCTTAACAGTTGTTGTTGTTCTGTTCTGTCATTTCGTTGTGTTTCATTGGCCCTGAAAAGCCCCCATGGGGAGTGGTCAATTAAGCATGTACGTATTGTATTATTGTATTATTGCATTGTTTCGACCCTTATGGGTTTCTGATTTAAGTTAGCACATTTGCGGAAAAGTGAACTCCAGGTGTTTTCATTGATTACTGGCTGCCTTATTGGTGGACCACGGATGGTCTACCAACATGGCAGCATCGTGTGAAATGCTTCGGGAAATTGATAACTCAGAAACGATGTACTACACAGACCCAAGAATTGGAGAAACGGTTTATATATTTGTCTTAACATCATTTCAAGTTGTTGGCTTCTTTTATTGAACGGTTTTGAATTTGCTTTTTGTTGCATGACAATGAAAACAATCAAAACATGCACACACTGCCTAATACTGTTTTGACAATACTGTTGCTTTCGCTTGCCATTCTATTCAGAATTCTTATGTTTTTGCTTTCTTTTTTTGTCATTCTAGTTGAACAAAATAAATTTGTACGTTTCAGCTTTTGTTTGTGCATAGATAATAACGTTAGTTATTGAAGTCACGATGAGAAATGTAATTTGAGGCCCTAAAAATTTGCTGTAAAACTGGTCATAAAATCTTATCAGTCCAATGAAAACACAAACAACATGCATTTGTGGAACAGTACCCTTGTTGATTCCAAAGAACATGTACATTGCAGTGTTATTTAATTTAAGTCAACGCACCTGTAAAAATACAGTTTTACTTTGCATCATATCAGAAGACCCCGATCAGCCTGTCCGGTCAGACTGATCGTTTGCCAGTCAAAACCTCAAGTTTACCGGACAAATGTCTGATGACCAGCGCTTATTTGCAGGCTTGGGTCATAAATGTACATGCATCAATACCTACATGTAGACATGGAAGAGTACAAGAGAAGAAAAAGGAGAAAGTGGAGAAGTACATGTACTGTACTAAGACTTGGCAAGGGAGATTCAAAGATTGTGGAACACCTCATGATCAGCAAAAGTGGTACCGGTTGTACAGTAGGAGAATTGGGAGCTGTGGCAAAATGGTACTGGAGAAAGAGCTGAAAAAGCTGGATATCATGAAGGAAGTACCGGTAGTAGCAGAGTACAATTAGCTGCCCCACTGGGATCAGCAAGAATACCGAGGAGAGTATTGGATATCTCAGTGTAGAGGTTCAAATGGGATACCAATACAGAAACTGGCTGTCACAGAGCTGAGGAAATCAACAATGAAAATAACAACAACAATAATATAATAATAATAATAATAATAATAATAATAATAATAATAATGATAATGATGATGATGACGATGATGATGATGATGATGATGTATTTATACCATTGACATTGATTTTGAGGAAGAGTAAAGCAGGGTACGAATTAGGAAAGGGGTACATTACCGTAAATCTGTTGTTTTTAACCGTATGGAAAAAATGAAAAACAGCGGAATTCCTTGATCAATACAGTATGTGTATTTAACCCATTGACACCTGGGAATGTCGACACTTGATAGATTTTACTAGTCAATGGGGGGCATCCTAGGGTGTTTTAGGTGTGAATGGGTTAACCCACTGACCCCCTGGGAGTGACAGATTTTACTCTGCCTAACGCAAGACTATTTTACTTGCCAACTGGAGGCGTTCCAGTGCGTTTGAGGTGTCAGTGGGTTAAACACTTAAAAACTATGTCCCTCAACAATATGGAAATTGAAAGTCTGCGAAAATATGCGGCTAAGAGTGGTGAAATCTTCATCAGAGAAGAAAAGGCAAGGAGAAAGAATATATTAAAAGGGACCTATTACAGAAGTACACTAGCAATGCTCGATATGGAAAGTTTT
>NC_090884.1:66789183-66791683 GCF_036669925.1 Montipora capricornis
AGAGCTTTCAAAATGGTGAAGAACAGCGTTTATTTTATTGTCAGTGATAGCACTCTTGGTAGCCGAGCTATTCAAGATTTTGACTTATGCAAATTAAATGACTTGTGACGTCACATAGTGGACACAAAATTATGTAAAATCACGAAACATGGAATATCTTTGCTAATAACAAGAGGGCAAAATTGCTGAATGCTGATTGGTCAATGAAGAGGTATTTTTTCTTAATTTTGCTTGAGAAGAGGGCAAAATTAATCGTTCATGATTGGTCGAGTGCCAAAAATTCTCGCTCCTGATTGGCTGAACGTACGTCTTCCACATTCAGTTGGTTTCTTCTGTTTGAGCAAAACAACTTTGTCTTCATCGAAGTTTGTCTTTTAATTTGCGCTGCATTTGCCGAAAAGGCATAAAGATTAAGAACTACAATCCTAGACAAAACTGTTGGGAAGGTTAGCACTTTTGAAGTCTTCATTGCTTCTCTCCCCTCCCCCCTCCTTCAATGTTGTGCAAAACTGAATGGTTTCAGTGGAAAATTGTTGACTTACCTTCCAACATTGAATAGGGGGGAGGGGGGCTATGTAAGAGAAAGTGAAACTATTTCTTTTGAGCTTTAACAGAAGCAGGTTGAAATACAGCTCTGGTGTGGTTCATTTACATAACCTTCCCAACTACTTTTGTCTATGATTGTCTGAAAATTCTGGGCGTGGTCTTAAATTGGAAAGACGACTTTTTTCTTAGCGTTTATGGTGCCTTTGAAAAACAAACACAATTAAATCGTGCTTTAACATTTAACTGTTTTTGGCCATGTTATCGTGAATTTTAGGCGTTGATCTGGTTAAAATAAGGCACGTTTTCAACTTCATACATGTGTTACCACGTCATGTTGCATCAGTGTCTCAATGGTATTAAATTGTAGAGCAAATAACATGATGAAAATTCGCTAGGTAAATGAACAGAAAGGGGAGGAGACTAAATGATGGTTAATTAAAGCCAAAAAGCTGGTCTTGAAAGGGCAAACGAGTTCACGGACTAAACTCTTACAACGGCGAACGTCAGTTGCACTTTGCCAAGTTGAGAGCAGCGCCTTTTAAAAACGTCATGTGTGCATTTCAAACAGAGTCACATTAAATAAGTAAATTAACAGTGATTACTTTTTTTGCACCGGTAGCGTGAGTAGGATGGCCTGTCAATCATTGACCTATTTTGGGAACAGTAACATGTATGTGAACATTACTCCATGACATTACTCCATAAGAAAATGCGAAATATATGCCCAATGAATGTGATATTTTGCAACAATAACGTAGTTATATGTAAAGCATACTGGAATACTTACACTGTATTTCTGATTATAGACAAAGTTATTGTACCTACTTATTTTCAACATTACTCCATTGAAACCATGTATACACAAAGGTTAATTAGATGCATTATTTCAATTTAAGCTCTCTTTTTGGAGTAATGTTGCAGTTTACCTAAATTAAAGCTGAAATGACCGTGCTAAGTCCTACTACTATTTCCTTTGAAACCCTTTACACTCCAGTTTCAATAATTTATCTGTCGCTGTGCTGTAAAGGCATTATTTTAGGCTTCGAAAATGGAGTAATGTTGGGAGTGATGTCGGGAGTAATGTAAGTGCTCTCGCACTGCTCGCACCATTTCTTGCTAAATCGATCGAAATAAAACAGTTTTTGGCATTCTTCCAACGTCCTCCAAAAAGAAAGCTATCTTTTAACGAATATGAAACATCAAACAACAAAAATGTATTTTTTTATGGCATTCTTAGTAAACAATTTCCCAACAGAACGGATTTTGGAGTAACGTTGTGAAGCGTCACGCTCGTCTGAAATCCAAATCATAAAACGATGATTTTAACCAAAATTTCAGTATTGTGAGATTTTATTCATGCATCGGAAAGTACATCATAAGAACGTGTCTAGAATAACAAATGGAAGCCACATGTCAAATACTACGAGAGTTTATAAGCGTTCAAAGCAGATTTCCTAGTCTCATACAATCCTAGACAAACTGTTGGGAAGGTTAGCACTTTTGAAGTCTTCATTGCTTCTCTCCCCCCCCCCTCCTTCAATTTTGTGCAAAACTGAATGGTTTTCAGTGGAAAATTGTTGACTTACCTTCCAACATTGAATATGGGCAGGACGTGAACAATCGTTGAAACCTATGATCGGAAAATCAGTCGATCAATCGATGACAATCAATGCCAATTAATCGATTGATATCGAGCATCGATGAACAATCGATGTACAGGTTTTTTGTGATTATCAATTTCATCGATTATCAATTGTTTATCGGTTATCGATGCCAATCGATCAGGTTAATTGAAATCGATTGTAACTGCAAACAAACAATCCGGTGAACGAATTCAAATCTCAAACATTTGTGCGTACTGCGAGTGCGTATACGTACATGCTGGAACGTGTGGGATACCGATATTTTTTTTAACGCCAATCGATGACAATCGATGAGTTGCGACCACTTTTGT
>NC_090884.1:66794183-66795667 GCF_036669925.1 Montipora capricornis
AACATCAAGAAGAAAGTACCCCTTTAATGTGGTGGAGGGAAACTCTGATTTTACCCAAACCCTTTTAGGATGGAGGGGAACCTGAAGCCCATGGAGATGTCATTGCTGGAAAGAAATGTCCCGATCGTGGGGCCATATCATAGGAACTGTTGTGAGAATGATGAATAAAGACCAGCTGGCACAAAAAGTTTTCAGTTTACTGAAATGCCGAGAAAAAGTTCTTTAGAGATAATTCATAAGGGGGGGGGGGGGAGTATTGTTAGTTGAATGAAAAATGTGGTAGCAAAAAAACAAAGATCAGGGGGAGTCAGAAGAAGAGGTTGTGATTTTACCAGCATCTTGTCGGTCCACTATATGACGTCACAAGTCGTCTAATTACTGCATAAATCAAAATCTTGAATAACGTCGGCAACCAAGATGAGCTTATCCACAATAAAATAAATTCCAATTCTTGCATCATTGTTAAAACAATGGTGTCTTTGCCACGGACAGCCTGGAATAATAACATCCACGAGAGATGAGTACGCCAAATACTCCAATTGAAAAACTGTTGACATGGATTAGACAAGCGGCAAAAAAAATGCGCCATTAACAAGGGCAATCCTGAGGAAAATTTAGAACGGGCTGGGATAGGATCCAGTCGGATAAAATGATTGTTTCCCTCCTTGTAAAAACGTTACCTTGAATTATTGAAGACGCAAGGTGCTTGAAATTTTTATGCAAAAGGGTCCATTGAATCACTTGAGGATAACAGCAAACATAAGTTAATCACTGGACATCAAAGAAACTGAAAATATTGCATTAACATCTAACATCATTGAGAAACTCATTTATCGTCGTCAAAAACGGTGAAGCTTTGTTATAAAGCAGGGACATTCAGTGGTTCTACGTATTCAACAGGTATACGAAGTAACGCGCACAACGGGACCTTCAATGGTTTCCTAGGTGTATTGTAACAGCCCCCTTCTCTGAGCAACATTAAACACACGAGGGAAATGTAGCTTTTAAATCTAGAAAAGTGTGAACATTGTATATCGACTCTGGTCCTGATGTTTCTTGTGTGCATAAGATAAAATGCAAAAGGTAAAAGAGGAGACCGTGCATTTACATCGCAGTGGAAACTTAATTCAGAGTACAAAGGCTGGTTGACTGCGTTTAAAAAAGGCCTGAACAGCTGACAGGAACAAGCAGCCAAACCCATGCTAAACATAGGCCCTGCGATCGACTTGATCGACCTCCCCCAATTATCATCAAACAATGGGAGATGTCCCTGCGTTGAAATCTCGACAGTAGTGAGAAGTAAAAGAGGCACAAAAACGAGACGGTACAATTGGAGGTGAACATGGACTGGTGACATTATCCTGTATGTCGTGTTTGTATCATGTAGGAAATGGGAAAATGATCCGACCAGGGTTGAAGCAGGAAAATCTGGAACATCGACAATCACAACAACAAGCTGTAATGACAATCCCTCCGCCGCCTCA
>NC_090884.1:66800167-66820167 GCF_036669925.1 Montipora capricornis
TGTTGTGTTCTGTTGTTTCGTTGATTCATTGGCCCTGAAAGCCCCTATGGGGAGAGGTCAATTAAGTATGTATTGTATTGTATATAGTGTATCAATTGAAACTCAAGTAAAAGTGTGTTGTACAAAATGTATCTATTACAGAAATACTGCACACTATCCCACTGTACTTTCAGTCGCCAAGGGACATCAATCCAAACTGCCTTTCTGATCAAATCATCCTTTAGTGGAAATTTCCTCAAAATATAATCTAATGAACTTTGAAAATAGAAGCGGGCAGTAGCATAGAATTTCTGATACAAAGTTACTGAAATGTTCCTTCATTCAAGAGTCTGTCAAGTGTAGGCTTTGTAACACCCCAAGGAAGATGGTCTGGTAAAGTTGACCTGAATATTTCCTCATCCAAGTTGATATATTCAATTTCTGCATCTTTAAGGAATGGACCCTTGATAACGAGAAAGCATAGCCCCTTACAAAACATGAATTGTGGGTTCACTTTTCTGCAGAAACTTGTTGAATTCTGTAAATAACTGAATAGGTGCACTATGGAAAAGCAGGACAACTTCCAATAGGGGATTTGAAAATGCAGCTTTCAGTCTTTGAAACCTCTCTTCAGCAAAACTTTCACTTACAAAATATGACTTGAGGCTTGAAAATTTCTTTAAAGCCCTTTCAATGCAACGCGCCAGTGACAGCAAAGGAGTGGAGACATGCTTCAGAATTTTTTGGTACTCCTGGAAACAAACCTTTAAAAGCTTAATTTCACAACTAATATCAGCAAGCGTTTTCTCAGAAAAAGCGGGAGATTAATTTTCAGGTTTTTGTGGGGAGACCTTGAGAAAAGACAGAAAGCTGGGAGTCTCCTGGCAAAACTGGGAGGGTTGGCAGGTCTGTCCATGATCATTCATGCTATGAAAATATGATAAATCTTAATTCAAAATAATCATTTTCTTGCTATACCATGAGGAATCAAGCTAATGTTTTAATTTGAGCATCAACGATCACTTTATGTCTGGTCCCGAGGGAAACAATAATTTAGTTTTGTCTTCCTGAGAGTCCTTATGTTTCCCGAGACGTAGTCGAAGGTAGCCTGGGTACCAGAGGTTTTCTCACGGAATGTTTTCCGAGTAGTGGGCCGGAGGTGTGAATCCATGAGATAAACCTCTGGCAAAGAGTGCCTTGATTTACCATGTTACATGTAGATGGACCTTGACCGTGTCAATCACAGCTATGGTTTCCATTCGGGATCACATCCAAAGTCACAGGAAATACATGTATCACATCATTTTGAAAGGAAATGGATTGATCAAACTTGGGAATGCGGGCATGGAGAGCTTGTCTCTTTGAAATTACATGTATTACAAAAATACTTCGGCTTTTACATTTCTTAAACTACATGCAGGTGAAAATTAATTACGGTATGTCAAATGTAGACTACATCATTTTATGAATTTTAAATCCTGTCCACTGTAGTCACCTTTGTCAACAATATATTTACAAATGAACCAGTCATGGAGATGGTTGTAAATTAACACAGTCAAAGAAGATTGTGCATACAATGCAAAAGGGAGAGGTTCCACAAACATGTACCTGCAATGTACTGGAGATTGTGCTGTACTAATCAGAAGCAAAATCTAGGAAAATGGCAAAGATGGAATAAAAAAATATCTTTGGATCTGCCAAGAAAAGAAATTTTTGTCAGTGAAACTTTATTCAGAATTCCAAAACCAAACAAGATCAGGGCCTAACAGTACTGATCATAGAGAAGATGGTGAAGATGAACAGTCATTGCAAAGGTTAAGGGAACAGATTTTACCTTATACAGATAAAACCTCACAATACTTCAACTCAAGGCAGCATTGTCTGACACAGCAGAAAGAGAATTAATTTTGTAGATGAAAGAAGTCCACATAGCAGCAGCCTCAAAATATTTTTCGGGAGCAGGTCGTAAGGAAAGTGGAGACGGTTTGGTGCAATAGGCACCAAAGCGAGTGCCCAAAGGATGCAAGCTTCTAGGGGGGACTGGGGGCATGCTCTCCTAGGGAATTTTTTAAATTTAGACACTCACAATGCAATTTAGTGCAATCTGGGGGATTTAAAGTGACGAAATTTCACACATGGAATTGACACTTGCTTGGAGTCTGATAAGAAACACTGGAATGTTAGTTAAATAAACATTTCATGTGCGCGACGCCAAAAAATATTGCGGACGCGAATTTGTACGTGAAACAAACTTTTTTCAAGCTTTTGTAATATCTCCAGTGACTTCACGTTCAAGCTAAAAATGTGTTGTCCGACATTTTCTGACTGGAAGGAGACGGTCAAGCTTTCTGAGGAGGCAGCTCATTGAGCCGTCGACCGGCCGGTTTTGAGAAGGCTGACATAGTGAACTCACATCAATGAGCCCAGAGACTCGCCTATTAACGACTGTTGTAAGCATCGAAAACAATGCAGTTACAAAAGGGTCTTAACAGACCTGTGCTTAGTTACCTGGCCTTTAAATGAAAGTGAGGCTAGTGTTGACCTTGCTGTGATACAGACCTCCCTCCTTTTCATATGTTAAAGATGTTTTTGTCATGCTAATTAGTAAGTATTTACATAAGAAAATCAGTGAGGTTTCCATCAAAGCAAGGTCAACTCCAGCCTCACTTTCATCCATACATGTAGGCTGGGTAACTAAGCACACAACTGTAAAATGGTCTGTTACAACAAACACCAAGAGAGGAGGCAATGCAAGAGCATTTAAGCTGAATCTACACCAACAGTAAGAAGTTCACTACTGGTGTGGGGCCATTTACAAGAAGGTCATAATCAGTGAAATTGTCTTTGACCTTTACGTCTACAACGTAACATAATTTTTGCAAGAACATCCAAAAGAATCCAGATGAAAAACTGCAAATGTCATCAAGACTTTATAACTATTGCCATCAAGAATACAAGTATTTTCAATCATTAGCAAGTGCAAATTTAGAAAACTGGAAGAACACCATTATTACAGTCATGACTCAATACTGTATAGTTGCGACTTTCTATTTTCCATTAAGATTTGTGCAGTCTGCATTTCACCTTTTTAATGGCACATTTACATGTACCATTCTAGTGAATAAAGAAGAAGAATATAGGTAAATATCAGGCAACATAAATGATAACTCGTTTGAAGGGCAGCTTAACAAAACGTCCATGCAGTTTTATTCAGCTGGGAAATTGGTGGCCCTGTTTCCAAAAGGTGCTTAAGGTTACTTGAATACATGTGAGTGAAGAAATATTCCATGAATATTGCCAAAACCCTGGTGCAGTATTCAGGGCGCGACGAAAGTGCTGTCCGATAGCCCGGGGCTACTGGAATGACTTGTCGGGCTAGCGTTTTCTTATAGTAGCTTGCCTGACGGGCAAGCACCGTTGGTTTCTCTTTTCTGATGATAAATTGAGCTTTTATACCACAAAGTGTGTAGCAGAAGCTCCTGAGAGAAAATGATAACGTTATGAGGCCAAATTATCGTAGCGTGACAACGTTTTGCGCCGCATTTTAGTTGCGTCCGTAAATAATGTCATGACTTTTTCTGCTTACATAGCGACCGAAATAAATTTTTGAAATGACAATCTTTGCCGACTGACAGCGTGCAGTGCGAGACAATCAGTCTAATTAAATTCCAGCCAAGTCACGGTGCAGTGGATTTTCTCGGAAATTTAGGTGCGTTTCGTTGGGAAACTATTGTTATTGCGCATACATTCTGCGCATCTCGAGATAAATCTGGTTTCCTACCGTTGATGCTTACTAATACAGGGATGTTATTGCGCGACTTAAAACTATCCGGAAAAAGTAGATCTTAGTAAATACTCTTGGTATCCAAAACGAAAACTGCGGGTAACCAGGCATTTTTGAGAAATAATTAAGATTCAGTTTGAGAAAAAAACACCATACATTGCTTTGTATTTTAAAGCTTTTTACAAATATTATTCATGAATTATCTTTGAAAAATGGGTGGTTACCCCCAATTTTCTTTTTGGATTTCCATAACACTTGTTAAGATCTACATTTCCTGCATAATCATGAAACGGGGCAAAAATACCCTTAAATAGTAGGCACTGTCCTCAAATACATCTGATTATTCTTTATGAACAATTTAATGTCGGGCTAGCTCGTCAGACCTTCGGGCTAGTAACCTCAAGTAACAGATTGCCCGAAGGGCAACCTCATCTTTTCATTTTCGTCTCACCCTGAGTATTATAATTATTTTTATTAGAATTTCTCCTCTTTGAAGTTCTATTAATTTTGTTAATGTCCATTGCCCATGTTCTTCCTTCATATTACTATTTAATTTGTTTCCCTGTGGAGTTTTAAAACATTTGCCAGTTTTTAAATGAGCGTATGTCAGTTTTAGCACTTTTTATTTTCTTCTGCTTCTGGAAAACTTAATAATTTCCCTGCAGGCAGAGTATAGAGGTATTGGTCAACACAAGGTGGATGTATATTGCATCCTACATGTAGCTAGTAAATCAGAATTTTCCATCTGCTGGTCTAATCAGCACTTAAAGTTCCCCTCCATGCAATGCATTTGAATTGGAGAGGCTTTAAAACACCTGTCCACTTCACAGGATAAGATGACATCAAAGACTCACTAGTTTAAAAATGCAATGCATGTGCACGTGCCTAAATTAATATGCAGCATGGGAGTTTTATGCTTTCAGACTTTTAAACTTGTGTTTTGCATGAAAAATGAGCTGCGTTTACACGCTGCAGTTTTAAGCAAGTGAGTGTTTGACGTGATCTTATCTCCGATCCAGCCCTCTGAGGTTTAAGCTGTTAGTCTTGAACTTGAATTATGGCAGACTGTGAAATCCCAAACTTGCACTCAAAGAAAACAGCCTTGGATAAAATTCAAAGCTCAAAATGGTGACTTAATTGCATTTGGCCCAGCTGAGATCAAAATCCAGCCACGGGCCTGGATATTGATTTTACTTAGAAACCTTGCGTATGTTCACCCCCTGGAAGCTACCCAGAAATCTTTTTTTTTTTTGTCCATTCCTAACCTGCCTGCACGTTACTTCCTTCTCCTTTGATTCTATCCTGCCTTGAAGTTCCCTTCTCCTTGTTTTGTAGGTTTAAGAGTACGTACAGGTAACAGGTTTTCCAGTCAGTCCCTTGGTGTGAAGGGTGCATGTGCAGACACTGAACTTGTTGCCAATGGTACTTCTAGCCTGAGCACTTGCCTGGTTCCTACCTCCCCTCCCACCCCAGCAGCAGCAACAACAACAACGTTGCTCTTCTTTAAAAAGATAATTCTAAAATCACACAGTATCTCTACTTGAGCTCAAGGTAAGCAGGTGGCTGATTGAGGGTGGTGATCCTATCAACCTATTGACGAGTAAAATCATCTGGCGTTAGATAGAGTAAAATACTAAGTATGGCTGGTTCAGGCTGGCCTGGGAGTCAAAGGGTTAATGATTTTTTTTACACATCCAAGAACAAAACACTGATCCACTTCTTATCAATTTTTATTTTCTTGTACATAGTGAGGGAAGATGTCAAAAAAGCCAGAGCATGGTAAGAAGCCACCAGCATGGAAGGTTGTCAAAGGTGTTGGTTTGGAAATATTGCAGGGGAAGAAAAAGGAACATCAACATTCTGGTAAATTTTTTCCTAGTTTCTGGTACATAACAGCAGTATATCTTGATAACAGTAATGGCACATAGTTTCTATTAAAAAAAAAAAACCCCAAGCGTCATTTGTTTTTCAAACTTGATGAAAGCGCAAATTAGGAAGTTTGATGTCCAAGCTTAGGGTAAAAAATACGTGAATTTGGTAAACTGTCATGCAGTGTATTTACCCAAATAAATTTTTATATCATTTGAAAGGCTATTATTTAAGAGTTAAAGGTGCAAGTATTGTTAAATTTGGAGCTTTATTGCATGTTAAAAATGATGCAATATCAAGGATACATGTACCTTCAGTCAATTTAAAACAAAAATATTAATGTAAGTTGAAATTATTTTGGGTGCAAAATTATACAAGATTCTAATTTCTTAAAAGTCACGTAGCTGGATGTCTCGATGATACTATAGAATAGCTTTTAGGAGGTCTTGAGCTGATCTGAATTGCTTCTTTTATGAAAGTTTGACAGTAAAGTAAGCGTAACTGAATTATTTTGAATGGTGCAAAAAATGGCAATTGCAGCAGGAATTCATAAATCTGCTTTTTCTCAAAATGGAAAATGCCCATGACCAAAAACTATACTGACAGTGCATTTGGAGACATCATACACTACATCTGTACAAAATTTGAGAGAAATCGGTTTTTGAGTTGTGACCGTGAAAATTAGAAGAATAATGTTATTGCACTCTAGAAGTACTATCTTGAGCAGTCATGTGGTTGACTTTCTGTGATGAAAGTCGATGTAATATATACAACATGAGCGGCAGACCTGTATCACATTTACAAACTCGTGGTGAAGGTCAAGGGTGACATTGACTGATGTTAAGACAAATTACATGTATCTGAGTGGATTAGTCATCTTCAAAGTCAAGTGATTTGTGTAGTGCCAGTAGATGGTATTAATACTCTAGTCATTGATGCAGTGATTGGTTATCAAAGTCATGATGTTATTGGTTGATTGCTAGTTGAGCCTTGATGTCATTGGCCATGAAGACTGTAAAATAGTGATTGGTGCATTTTGATCCATCTCAGTCTAATGTCTTTATGTGTATTGTCAGCAAAATAGCTAGGTCTGTCAGTTATCTTTATTGTTGCAGCTGCTGTTGTTGATAAGTCATATGTACATGTAGGGCAGCAGGAAGTTGTTGGAATTGGTTTACTGGTTGTTTTAAGGATGGTGCCTATTGTTATTGCGCATACGTTCTGCACATCTCGAGATACTCTGATTTCCTATCGGTGGTGCTTACCAATTCAGGGATATTTTTGCGCGGTTTAAAACTATCCGGAGAAAGTAGATCTTAGTAAGTACTCTTGGTATCCAAAAAGAAAATTGGGAGTAACCATGCATTTTTGAGAGATAATTAAGCTTTAATTTGAGAAAGAATGCCATACATTGCTTTGTTTTTTAAAGCTTTTTACAAATATTGTTCATGAATTCGTATCTTTAAAAAATGCGTGGTTACCCCCAATTTTCTTTTTGGATTTCAATAACTCTTGTTAAGATCTACATTTCCCACATAATCACACACAGGGGCAAAAATATCTTTAATCAGTAGGCACCGTCCTTAAGTTAGTAAACCAAAGCTCTTTTCTGTACTGTCCATGGCTAGTAAAACTTAGGCTTTCTGTTGATGTCACCATTACATTTTGTTGTTACATCTTTGTGTGGAGTCACTCTTGCATTCAAACCTGTTGAGCACATGTGAAGATGTGATTGGACTAAACACAATAGACACATGTTTGAGCTGCAGAAGCCCATCACAGTTATGAAAATTACTTGAGCAGTAAGTAACAAACGTAAAGCCTGAAAAATGTCAGCTTAAACAGGATTTGAATCCGTAACTTGTGGGTGGGAAACTACTCTACTTCTGAGCTGTCTTGGGATCACTGGTGACGTGATCATATTGAATTTTCAAATGAAAGTAGCAATGGTTATTCATAGAAAATCATGCAAACTGTAGCAAACTCACTTAAATGAGGTCTTTATGATGATGGCCTTTAGTAGCCAGAATGATGCCCTAGAGATCTTTTCTGACACTTTTTCAGGTGCTGTCGATGGAAAAACCAAGTACACGCTGCTATGTTGCCTTCTGGTCAAGCTGGGGTCACAAGTGTTGAGGGATGTGTTTGACAGAACAATTCATCCTCAAGACCTTTGCAGTGCCTTGAAAAATGAGCCAGCGCACTCTAAGCTTCAGTCTCTTCGAAAAGAAGGAATCCTCAATCCAGTGCAGTGGAGTCAATTGTATCCAGCAAACTCCTCTTCAGTATCATCAACAGGCTTTGACCCTTCTCTATTGATTGTGCTTCTGAGAACAATCTGTAACCTGACTCCTCCATCCTCTGGCTGGGATCTACTTCCTCATTCGCTTGATGCCAGCTGTGAGTCTGACATTGTACGGTTGAAGTATTGTGTGAATGCACTATCAGCCCATGCTAGAGAGGCCTCTGTTAGTGATGCAACGTTCTGTAAGTATAGAGAGCAGATTCAGAACACACTGGTACGATTGGGTGGAGCTGAATATGAAGATGCCATTTGTGAACTTGAGAAACAAGAACTGGATCCATGGGATGAGGAACATTTCAAAGAACTTCTGAAGCAGTGGAAAGATGGTGATGACCGAATTAAGGACAAACTGAATGAGTGGGAGAGTATAATGAAGACTTCTGGAGAGCCAGGTGGGTTTTTGGGGGCAAAAACTTAGGGTGCTGTTACAACAAATGGTACTTTTAAGGACTGGTGTCTTTTGTTGGAAAAAAAAAGTGAAAGGAGTTTTTTCTTAGCTGGTGATTACTTTGAATCACCAACTATGTGTACTTTATTGGTAATGGCTGCCTGAAATGTCTAGTAGCAGCCAGCTTCTAGAAGGAAAAAGGCTCTTATGGCTGGGAAACGCTAGAAATCTAGCAAAATGCAAAGAACTCCCATGTACAAGGGGAAGAGAGTGAGCAGCGATCACAGCACTGATAAAATCAGTGGACAGAGGGAGGGAAGGGTGGGGAACACCAATAAAGAAATCCCAATATGCCACTGAAACAACTCAAATGGCTATGAGCAACAATACAATGTATTTTGATTTGTCATGCGCACTGGTTTCAAAAGGTCACAAGATCCTGTTGCATGTGTCTATTTATGATCACTTCTGACCACAGAGGATGGACAATAATATTACTCCTTGTTAAGTCTAATTTGCTTGCTTTACAATAAAAACTGTGGAAATAATCAGTTTAACTCTAAAATGAAAATTTTAAAGAGACTCAAGCACCCGATCACTGTGTTATAATTATTTTCTCTCTTGAATTTGAATTTTTTACAACAAGACAGTGATGGAACCAGGTACTTAGGGACACTTTTAATGTCAATTACCATTATTTTCATGATCACTTTGATTTTACACCTGGGAGATGTGGTAATTGATAAGACAATACACTCATCCTTATTCAACTTCTTGACAATCCTTTAATTTTCTTACTATTGAAATAACATCTAATTTACAAACCGATGAATGATCAGATTTTTCCAAATGCCCATGTCTGCCAATGACTCTATTGTTTTCTATTTCCAAAAGAATTTCAACAACCTTGGAAGCAAATTAAAGTGAATAACAATTAACTCAACAGTTTATTTGACCAGGGTAACACTCCCAAAATACACGCGTGACCAAGCTCAAGCCCCATGGGCTGATGATCAGCTACTGCGAGACCTCCGGTCACGAAAAGATCAGTTATACATGGACAACGGCGATCCAGCTGCGATCCGGCAGGTACACGGAGACATTTGAGCATGTTCACGGCAACTTCGTGACATCTTCTACGACAACGAAGCTTCTTGAATCAACATGAACGCGGTTAATCGCCAAATCGAGAAGGTTTTTACCAACCTCCAGCGCTCGGAAAAAACCTTCAAACCAGTACCTTCCGACGGTTATAGGCCAGACAACCTACTCACACGCTTCAAGCAGCACTTCGCAGCACCGTCACTTCAAAGTGCACCCGCTGCCCTCATCTCACAACCTCCGCCGCAATTTATTGCCAACCTACAGCAACTTTCAGTACAAAATCCGGTAAACCACGATCGACCAACTCTAGACGAGGTTTACGACGCCTGTAAAACAGCAAAAAACCGTAAAGCCAGTAGTAAGATCCCGAGCGAGTTCCTGAAACACGCCCGAGACTGCCCACAGTTTCTACAGGAGCTGTATCAGGTAATTCTCCATGTCTGGCGCACTCCACTGGTACCTGAAGAATGGTCATTTTCGAACCTGACGTGCTTGTGGAAACGGAAAAACCCGCGTTCATGCACGACCATGTGGTGCGGACTGAGCGTTGTATCGGCAATTTGCAAGCTTACGATATCTATCATACTACACGGGCTTGAACACTGGCTTTGAGTACCAATATACTACCATCAAAACGGTTTTTTGCACGACAAATCAACAAATGACGGAATTTTTCTACTCAAACGGTCACAACAAGTCTCTGGAGCAAACCGGGAGCCACCATTAATTTTACTTCATTTGTTGACTGCAGCGCGGCTTATGAAAAATTGTGTTGTAGGACAATGTTTCTCAGAGTACGAACGCGTTTTCCACCTGGCCAGGACCTACCATGGATATTCTTGAGCATCTCTACAGTTGAACTTGCTGCAGATTCCCGAAGGCTGGACCAACAGCAACATTGCCGTCAACTAGTGGTACGAAGCAGGGAGGGCCCAAGGGGCCAGTATTATTTTCACTCCTGTTCAACGTATGCATGCGAGATTTTATGGAACTTGCACGGGCTCTCAACATTGATTTTTTCACATACCGTTACCGAAGTAACTCGCACGCCATTAGCCGCTGACCGAGACCCGAGAAACACTCCAAAAGGTGAACACACCCTGTCCTGGTGCTGTTATGCAGGTGACCTGGTATTGCTGACCGAGTCACAAAACTCACTCAATACAGGGACATCCGAGCTATCAAGGACATTTGGGCAATACTCGCTGATGGTCAATCCAACCAAAACCGAGACCATGATATCAAATGTTCAATTTCTCCAAGACTCCAACCCAAAACAACCGCGTCTTCTTCCTCAACGGTGCCATCTTCATTTGCATCCTACCCAAGTTCCATAATCCAGCTTGATAACAAAACGGTCCAAAACACCGAACAGTTTCGTTACCTCAGCGCTCAAATCCAGTTCGATAACAATGACACCGGTGACGCAGAAATCAACATGCGTATTGAACAAGCTAAGGAAAAATTGGCATCCAGAAAAAGATTCTTCTGCAATTAAAAAAATCAGGCTTGCTACAAGAATCCTAGCCTTTAACGCCGAAGTGAGGTCCTGTCTCGCCTACGGCTGCCAATGCTGGACAATTACAGCACGAAACTTTGACAGAATCTACGCTGTGTACAACCAATTTCTCCGTTCGATGATCCAAAACAGTTGGGCCTACGCTAAAAGCGCAAGTGATAATGACGAGAATTTCGGGTTCAAATGTTCAACCAAGAAACTCCACGCCGTTTGTAACACCATTCCAGTATCAGACTTCGTAAAATCAGTGCAAAGGAAATATTTCGGTCACGTAATTCGCTGCCGGGACAATCAAGCCCGAAAGCAGTTACTATTCACGCTAGATAACCGTGGTTTCTACCAGAAAGTTCCACTAATTCACCAGGTTTCGAAGACTCAAAACATTGAGAAGGACCCACGATAAATTTTACAGATGCCGTGAACTTGCAATATTGAGTGATTCCCGTCCCCATGGATCTGGAAAGATTCGATGGGCTAAAACAATGAATGAATGAATGAATGAATGAATGAATGTGGAAATACAATTTCACTTGAAATGGAAAAAACTGCCGGTAACTTTCAGAGTTTTCTGTCTGAAGAAATCACTTTTCCCTTGTCTTGGTCAGTACACAATGACTTTATCAAGCAAGAGAAGACTGCACAATTATGAAGTCTATAAAATACCTTGTGTGTTATCAAAAAGTAGATTTGTATCCCACCCAACTTTATTGATACTTAGGTTATCCATATTCTTTTGGCGTATTGAATTTGTATTCCTGGGAAACAGCGACCAGTTTAAATGCTCTATCTTAAATAAATATTAATAAATCTTGCTAGTGAATATTGCTAGTGCTAGTCACCCTTACTTGCAGTGGAGGACTGAATTGCGAAGGGCGCGGCTCACGACATCGGGCTGAAAGCATACAAAGGCATCTCTGGTTGCCGCTATACAGTCCATGTTTGATGTCAGAGCACAGGACCACAGCTAGATGTTAATTAGCTGTGAGTCAATTTTGATGAGGGAGGAAAACCGGAGTACCCGGAGAAAAACCCTGGAGTCAGGTTGAGATCGACTGAAACTCAGCCCACATGCTGGCCGAGGCCAGAATTGAACCCCGGCTCGCAGTGGTGGGAGGCCCTATAGATAACCACTAAGCCATCTTGTAGCATTTGTTGAAGGTTTATGTTGGTGGTCTACACTTGAGGCATACATACAGTTGCTATCTTTCCAGGGCTCACACAAATTTTGGAATATTTACTGTCTTTTTGCTGTTATTCACTAGATTTCTGTGATAAACAATAATTACAGTGTGTGCTCTCAATGTGAAGTGATTTCTCCTCTGCTCTCAAAGTAGTGATTATTATTGTCTGTTTCGAAAAGTGGGACGGGGACGCGAAGACAGGGGATGTGGAGACTCGGGGACGTCGGGACCCAGGGACAAGGCGATGCATTTTTGAAATAGGAGAACATCCCAAGGAAAAAGTTGAATTGCTTTTGTTATTTTGCAAAAACGATCATCTGTATGCTTCTCAAGTAGGAGCTAAATACACCCCGTAATTCAAAAATTGGATTCTCGAAAAGTAATTCTCGCTACCCATCACAGACCTAATGGCCCATTGCTGACACTGCAGCTGAAATTTCACTTTGCAGCATTTATTGTTGTTGTTGTTGTTGTTGTTGCACACAAACTTGAGCGTTATGACGTCTTCTATGTAATTGATGTTTGAATGTTGCCAGCATTGTGACAGTGGGAGTTCCTGGCGCTTGTTCAATTTGTTACCTTCCATGAAAAATTCGGGTTGTCACTGTTGATATTGTCGAAAATGTTGGTCATCACAGGGCAGTACAGGGGGTACTGCCATAAATGGGCTTTATAGGTATGTGCTGCTGTGAAGGTTATGGTTTTCAAGCAGTTTACTCTAGGATAGGGTACATAAATCAGAGCATTTGGATCTAGAATAGCGTATAATTCTTCACAGAACTACGGTAACCACTTGGTTGAAGATTTTATCTAGACTAAGGAACCCAAGAAAAGACTGAACAAACTGAACAACGATAAATAAATCCTTTTTGAGAGAGAAACGATTGTGGTACAGGTTTTGTTTCGGCTGGACTGTGTTAGTGACCTTAGTAGTTTCTCAAAAACAGCTACTCTAGGATAGGGAGGATTGGGGGAGTTTATCCTAGTACAGGGTAGCAAAATTCTGCTGAACCAGCTTTGCTATAGGCTAAGGGTTCCAGGGTCCCAGCGGCACATCCCCCACCCAGAAATTTGTAAAGTACCACCCCCGGACCAGAAGATAAGGGTGCTTTTGATTGGGAAGTCCGGATTTAGATCTTAAAATCCGGATCTTCGGATTTTCAATCGTACACAAAAACTGAAAACGGATTTTGTGACAGATTTTGTTAATTGAAATCCTTACCCGACATGGATTTCCGATTGGTGAATCTGCGACAAAATCCGTTTTCAGATTTTGTGTTCAGTTGGAAATCCGAAGATCCAGATTTTAAGATCTACATTGTAAATCTGGAATTCCCAATCAAACGCACCCCAAGTAACTCTTGACTCCAGTGTGTTAAGGCTAGACACTGAGCTCATAAATTGGCATGTACCGAGTCCCCCCGTCCGCTGTCCTCACGTCCCTGGCCCACTTTTCGACACAGCCATTATTATTGTCAAAGTCTTTAACATTTCTGCTGTTTTCATCATTCACTGACTCACGTTACTCTTTGTTGAGTGATGTCTGTAATTTTTTAGGATTTGCTTAATTTCTTTAATACATCTTTAATAGCCTAGAGTAATATTTAGTTAAATAATCAATTTTCGTTTCAATTTTAGCAGGGTAGTTTTTGCAGTCAATGTCTTAAGGGCTTCTCGTTTGTATTTGATAGAGCCAATGAAATTATTGCTGTAGCTTGTTTTATTAACCTAACAACAGACCATGTTGATCATTTTATGATAGATCGTGTGCAGCCAGAAGCAAGCTGTGCTGATGTTGTTTCAGCAGCAGCTACAGGAAGCAGCACACACACTCATCGTGAACAAGGTAACTACTTCATACAGATCACTGAAAGATGTCTTGAAGTTACTTTAGTGAAAAGTGGGTGCAAAATTAAACAAGATTCTAATTTCTTAAAAGTCGCGTAGCTGGATGTCTCGATGATACTATAAAATAGCTTTTAGGAGGTCTTGAGCTGATCCGAATTGCTTCTTTTAGGAAAGTTTGACAGTAAAGTAAGCGTAACTGAATTATTTTGAATGGTGAAAAAAATGGTAATTGCAGCAGGAATTCTTAATCTGCTTTTTCTCAAAAAGGAAAATGCCCATGACCAAAAACTATACTGACAGTGCATTTGTAGACATCGTACACTACAGCTGTACATAATTTGTGAGAAATCGGTTTTTGAGTTGTGACCGTGAAAATTAGAAAAATAATGTTATTGCACTCTAGAAGTACAATCTTTAGCAGTCATGTGGTTGACTTTCTGTGATGAAAGTCGATGTAATATATATAACATGAGCGGCAGACCTGTATCGCATTTACACACTCGTGGTGAAGGTCACTTTCAAGGTTGACATTGACTGATGTTTAGACAAATTACATGTATCTGAGTGGATTAGTCATCTTCAAAGTCAAGTGATTTGTGTAGTGCCAGTAGATGGTATTAATACTCTAGTCATTGATGCAGTGAGTGGTTATCAAAGTCATGATGTTATTGGTTGATTGCTAGTTGAGCCTTGATGTCATTGGCCATGAAGACTGTAAAATAGTGATTGGTGCATTTTGACCCGTCTTAGTCTAATGTCTTTATGTGTATTGTCAGCAAAATAGATAGGTCAGTCAGATATTTTTATTGTTGCAGCTGCTGTTGTTGATAACTCGTATGTAGGGAAGCAGGAAGTTGTTGGAATTGGTTTACTGCTTGTTTTAAGTTAGTAAACCAAAGCTCTTTTTTGTTTTGTCCATTGGTAGTAAAATTTAGACTCTCTGTTGATGTCACCATTAAAAAATTTAATTTTGTTGTTACATGTTTGTGTTGAGTCACTCTTGCATTCAAACCTGTTAAGCACATGTGAAGATGTGATTGGACTAAACACAATAGACACACGTTTGAGCTGCAGAAGCCTATCACAGTTATGAAAATTACTTGAGCAGTAAGTAACAAACGTAAAGCCTGAAAAATGTCGGCTTAAACAGGATTTGAATCCGTAACTTGTGGGTGGGAAACTACCCTTCTTCTGAGCTGTCTTGGGATCACTGGTGACTTGATCATATTGAATTTTCAAATGAAAGTAGCAATGGTTATTCATAGAAAATCATGAAAACTGAAGCAAACTCACCTTAAATGAGGTCTTTATGATGATGGCCTTTAGTAACCAGAATGATGCCTTAGAGATCTTTTCTGACACTTTTTCAGGTGCTGTTGATGGAAAAACCAAGTACACGCTGCTATGTTGCCTTCTGGTCAAGCTGGGGTCACAAGTGTTGAGGGATGTGTTTGACAGAACAATTCATCCTCAAGACCTTTGCAGTGCCTTGAAAAATGAGCCAGCGCACTCTAAGCTTCAGTCTCTTCGAAAAGAAGGAATCCTCAATCCAGTGCAGTGGAGTCAGTTGTATCCAATTAAACCCTCTTCAGTATCATCCACAGGCTTTGACTCTTCTCTATTGATTGTGCTTCTGAGAACAATCTGTAACCTGACTCCTCCATCCTCTGGCTGGGATCTACTTCCTCATTCGCTTGATGCCAGCTGTGAGTCTGACATTGTACGGTTGAAGTATTGTGTGAATGCACTATCAGCCCATGCTGGAGAGGCCTCTGTTAGTGATGCAACGTTCTGTAAGTATAGAGAGCAGATTCAGAACACACTGGTACGATTGGGTGGAGCTGAATATGAAGATGCCATTCGTGAAATAGAGAAACAAGAAATGGATCCATGGGATGAGGAACATTTCAAAGAACTTCTGAAGCAGTGGAAAGATGGTGACGACACAATTAAGGACAAACTGAATGAGTGGGAGTGTATAATGAAGACATCTGGAGAGGCAGGTGGGTTTTTGGGAGCAAAAACTTAGGGTGCTGTTACAACAACTGGTATTTTTAAGGACTGGTGTCTTCTGTTGGAAAAAAAAAAGTGAAAGGAGTTTTTTCTTAGCTGGTGATTACTGTGAATCACCAGCTATGTGTACTTTATTGGTAATGGCTGCCTGAAATGTCTAGTAGCAGCCAGCTTCTAGAAGGAAAATTGCTCTTATGGCTGGCAAACGCTAGAAATCTAGCAAAATGCAAAGAACTCCCATGTACAAGGGGTCAAGAGAGTGAGCAGCGATCACAGCACTGATAAAATCAGTGGACAGAGGGAGGGAAGGGTGGGGAACACCAATAAAGAAATCCCAATATGCCACTGAAACAACTCAAATGGCTATGAGCAACAATACAATGTATTTTGATTTGTCATGCGCACTGGTTTCAAAAGGTCACAAGATCCTGTTGCATGTGTCTATTTATGATCACTTCTGACCACAGAGGATGGACAATAATATTACTCCTTGTTAAGTCTAATTTGACTGCTTTACAATAAAAACTGTGGAAATAATCAGTTTAACTCTAAAATGAAAATTTTAGAGACTGAAGTACCCGATCACTGTATTATTTCTATCTTGAATTCTTTACAAGAGTACACTCACTTACTGAACCACGTAATTGGGGACACTTTTAAAATGTCAGCTACCATTATTACTATTTTGACTGCTCTACAATAAAAACTGTGGAAATAATCAGTTTAACTCTAAAATGAAAATTTTAAAGAGACTGAAGCACCCGATCACTGTGTTATAATTTCTCTCTTGAATTTGAATTTTTTACAACAAGACAGTGATGGAACCAGGTACTTAGGGACACTTTTAATGTCAATTACCATTATTTTCATGATCACTTTGATTTTACACCTGGGAGATGTGGTAATTGATAAGACAATACACTCATCCTTATTCAACTTCTTGACAATCCTTTAATTTTCTTACTATTGAAATAACATCTAATTTACAAACCGATGAATGATCAGATTTTTCCAAATGCCCATGTCTGCCAATGACTCTATTGTTTTCTATTTCCAAAAGAATTTCAACAACCTTGGAAGCAAATTAAAGTGAATAACAATTAACTCAACAGTTTATTTGACCAGGGTAACACTCCCAAAATACACGCGTGACCAAGCTCAAGCCCCATGGGCTGATGATCAGCTACTGCGAGACCTCCGGTCACGAAAAGATCAGTTACATATGGACAACGCCGATCCAGCTGCGATCCGGCAGGTACACGGAGACATTTGAGCATGTTCACGGCAACTTCGTAACATCTTCTACGACAACGAAGCTTCTCGAATCAACATGAACGCGGTTAATCTTCATATCGAGAAGGTTTTTGCCACCTTCCAGCGCTCGGAAAAAACCTTCAAACCAGTACCGTCTGACGTTTATAGGCCGGACAAGCTACTCACACAGTCTTCACACGCTTCAAGGAGCACTTCGCAGCACCGCCACTTCAAAGTACACCCGCTGCTCTCATCTCACAACCTCCGCCGCAATTTATTGCAAACCTACAGCAACTTTCAGTACAAAATCCGGTGAACCACGATCCACCAACTGTAGACGAGGTTTACGACGCCTGTAAAACAGCAAAAAACCGTAAAGCCAGTAGTGATATCCCGAGCGAGTTCCTGAAACACGCCCGAGACTGCCCACAGTTTCTACAGGAGCTGTACCAGCTAATTCTCGAGGTCTGGCGCCCTCGACAGGTACCTGAAGAATGGTCATTTTCGAACCTGGCGTGCTTGTGGAAACGAAAAAACCCGCGTTCATGCACGACCATGTGGTGTGGACTGAGCGTTGGATCGGCAATTTGCAAGCTTACGATATCTATCATACTACACGGGCTTGAACGCTGGCTTCGAGTGCAAATACACTACCATCAAAACGTTTTTTTGCAGGGCAAATCAACAAATAACGGAATTTTTCTACTCGAAAAAAAAAGCAAGTCTCAACAAGTCTCTAGAGCAAACCGGGAGCCACTATTTACTTCATTTGTTGACTGCAGTGCGGCTTATGAAAAATTATGTTGTTAAACAATGTTTCTCAGCGTACGAACGCGTTTTCCACCTGGCCTGGACCTACCACGGCTGGATATTCTCCAGCATCTGTACAGTCGAACTTACTGCAGATTCCCAAAGGCTGGACCAACAGCAACATTCCCCTCAACTAGTTGTACGAAGCAGGGAGGGCCCGAGAGGCCAGTATTATTTTCACTCCTGTTCAACGTATGCATGCGAGATTTTATGGAACTCGCACGGGCTCTCGACATTGATTTTTTCACATACCGTTACCGAAGTAACTCGCACGCCATTCCAGCCGCTGACCGAGACCCGAGAAACACTCCAAAAGGTGAACACACCCTGTCCTGGTGCGGTTATGCAGGTGACCTGGTATTGCTGACCAAGTCACAAAACTCACTCGATACAGCGACATCCGAGCTATCAAGGACATTTGGGCAATACTCGCTGATGGTCAATCCAACCAAAACCGAGACCATGATATCAAATTTTCAATTTCTCCAAGACTCCAACCCAAAACAACCGCGTCTTCTTCCTCAACGGTGCCGTCTTCATTTGCATCCTACCCAAGTTCCATCATCCAGCTTGATAACAAAACGGTCCAAAACACCGAACAGTTTCGTTACCTCAGCGCTCAAATCCAGTTCGATAACAATGACACCGGTGAGGCAGAAATCAACATGCGTATTGAACAAGCTAAGGCCAAATTTGCATCCAGAAAAAGATTCTTCTGCAATTAAAAAAATCAGGCTTGCTACAAGAATCCTAGCCTTTAACGCCGAAGTGATGTCCTGTCTCGCCTACGGCTGCCAATGCTGGACAATTACAGCATGAAACTTTGACAGAATCTACGCTGTGTACAACCAATTTCTCCGTTCGATGATCCGAAACGGTTGGGCCTGCGCTAAAAGCGCAAGTCATAATGACGAGAATCTCAAATGGTCAACCACGAAACTCCACGCCGTTTGCAACACCATTCCAGTATCAGACTTCGTAAAATCAGTGCAAAGGAAATATCTCGGTCACCTAATTCGCTGCCCGGACAATCAAGCCCAAAAACAGTTACTATTCACGCTAGATAAGCGTGGTTTCTACCAGAAAGTTCCACTAATTCACCAGGTTTTAATGAGAAGGACCGACTATAAATTTTACAGATGCCGTGAACCGGCGATATTGAGTTATTCCCGTCCCGATGGATCTGGAAAGATTCGATGGGCTAAAAAAATGAATGAATGTGGAAATACAATTTCACTTGAAATGGAAAAAACTGCCGAGTTTTCTGTCTGAAGAAATCACTTTTCCCTTGTCTTGATCGGTACACAGTGACTTTATCAAGCAAGAGAAGACTGCACAAGAAGTCTATAAAATACCTTGTGTGTTATCAAAAAGTAGATTTTTATCCCACCCAACTTTATTGATAATTGTTAGCTTATCCATATTCTTTTGGCATATTGAATTTGTATTCCTGGGAAACAGCTACCAGTTTAAATGCTCTATCTTGTAGCATTTGTTGAAGGTTTATGCTGGTGGTCTACACTTGAGGCATACAGTTGCTATCTTTCCAGGGCCCACACAAATTTTGGAATATTTACTATGTCTTTTTGCTGTTATTCACTAGATTTCTCTGATAAACAATAATTACAGTGTGTGCTCTCAATGTGAAATGACTTCTCCTCTGCTCTCAAAGTAGTGATTATTATTGGCTGTGTCGAAAAGTGAGCGGGGACGCGAAGACAGGGGATGTGGGGACTCGGGGACGTTGGGGACGTCAGAACCCACGGACAAGGCGATGCATTTTTGAAGTATAGAATTTCAGAAATAGGAGAGCATCCCAAGGAAAAAAAAAGTTGAATTGCTTTTGTTGTTTTGCAAAAACGATCATCTGTATGCTTCTCAAGTAGAAGCTAAATACACCCCGAAATTCAAAAATTGGATTCTCGAAAAGTAATTCTCGCTACCCA
>NC_090884.1:66822667-66842667 GCF_036669925.1 Montipora capricornis
GACGTTTGGTGCTGCTAGAAATGATTTTTTTGAGAAGATATTTAAAACAGTCGCACAGAAGTTTGCAGTACGATGTTTATAATGATGGTACTAGGTTTTTGTCCACTTGTTACTCGAACATCTGTTGGATACCGTCTTAAAATGCAAAGCGATGTATGGCGTTCTTTCTCAAATTGAAGCTTAATTTTATATCATCATATATACTGTAACTGTAACTGTCATACCGAGTATACTGGTATATTTGTCCAAAGAAATTCTTACATCTTTTGAAAGTTTATCTCTCAAAGAGTTACTGGTCAGGTGCAGATAATTCTTGTTTGAATGGGAGCTTTATTTATTGCATGTTAAAAGTGATGCAGTTTCTGGAGTAGCTTCTGTCAGGTAAAAATGGGCATCTTAAGGACAGTGCCTACTATTGTTATTGCGCATATGTTCTGCGCATCTCGAGATAGTCGGGTTTCCTATTGGCGATGCTTACTAATACAGTGATAATTTTGCGCGGTTTAAATCTACCCGGAGAAAGTAGATCTTAGTTAGTACTCTTGGTATCCAAAAAGAAAATTGGGGTAACCATGAATTTTTGAGAGATAATTCTCTCTAGTCGTTGATGCAGCTATTGATTGCCAATTAAGTCATGGGTGTTATTGGGTGACTGTCAGTTAAACCTTGGTGTCATTGGCTGTGAAGACTGTAAAACAGTGATTGGTGCATTTTGATGCATTTTAGTCGAATGTCTGTATTGCGTATTGTTAGAAAAATAGGTCAGTCAGTTATTTTTATTAAAATAAATCTGTCAGTATGTTGTTTGCCTGTTGCTGCTGTTATTGATAGGTCAGTTGTAGGGAGTGCAGGAAGTTGTAGGCATTGGTTTATTGGTCTCCAATCAACATGTAAGTTAGTAAACCACAGCTCTTCCTGTGTAGGCCACTAGTAGTAAAATTGAGGGCTCTCTGTTGATGTCACTATTTTTTGTTAAATGTTTGTGTTCTGTCACCCTTGCTTTTAAACCTGTTGATCATACAAAAATGATTGGACTAAATACGAAAAACACGTATTTAAGCAGCAGAAGCACATCGCAGTTATGAAAATGACTCGAGCAGTAACAAAAGTAAACCCCGAAACAGTTCAGCTTGAACACGATTTAAATCCATAAATTGTGGGTGGAAAACTACTCTATTACTGAGTTGTCTTGTTGTCTGGGATCGGAGCACAGGCCGTCAGTGGTGATGTGATCCCATAAGAGGTTAAATTTTCAAATGAAAGTAACAAATGTTATTTGTAGATAATCCTGAAGAATTAAGCAAACTCACCTTAAATAGGAGTTGTCATGGTGGGGACCCTTCACATAACCAGAATAATGCCTCAGAGATCTTTTCTGACACTTGTTTTAGGTTCTGTTGATGGAAAAACTAAGTACACACTGCTATGCTGCCTTCTGGTCAGGCTGGGCTCACAAGTGTTGAGGGATGTGTTTGACAGAATAATGCCTCCACAAAATCTTAGCAGTGACTTGAAACGTGAGCCAGTCCACTCTAAGATCCAATCTCTTCGAAGAGAGGGAATCCTCAATTCAGGGCAGTGGAGTAAACTGTATTCAGTTAAACCCTCTTCAGTATCATCCACAGGCTTTGACCCTTCTCTGTTGATTGTGCTTCTGAGGACAATCTGTAACCTGAGTCCTCCATCATCTGGCTGGGATCTACCTCCTCATTCACTTGACACCAGCTGTGAGTCTGACATTGTACGTTTGAAGTATTGTGTGAATGCACTATCAGCCCATGCCGAAGAGGCCTCTGTTAGTGATGCAACGTTCTGTAAATACAGAGAACAGATCCAGAACACACTGGTAAGATTGGGTGGAGCTAAATATGAAGATGCCATTTGTGAACTTGAGAAACAAGAAATGGATCCATGGGATGAGGAACATTTCAAAGAACTTCTGAAGCAGTGGAAAGATGGTGACGACAGAATTAAGGACAAACTGAATGAGTGGGAGTCTATTATAATGGAGACTTCTGGAGACGCAGGTTGGTGTTAAGGAGCGGAAACTTAGGGTGCTTTTACAACAACTGGTATTTTGAAGGACTGATGTCTGCCCTCGAACGAAAAAAATGTCAATGTGAAGGGAATAATGTTAGCTTCTAGAAGGAAAAAGGCTCTTATGACTGATAAAATCAGTGGGGAGGGGGAGAGAGAGAGAGAGAGAGAGAGAGAGAGAGAGAGAGAGAGAGAGAGAGAGAAAGAGAGAGAGAGAGATCCCGAAGATGTCATAAAAACTACTAAAATGGCCATGAACGACAGTACATGCAACATATTTCGATTCGTCATGCTCACTGGTTTCAAAAGCGCATTAGATCCTGGCGCATATGTCTATGTATAATCGCTGCTGGCCACAGAGGGTGGAAAATTACATCTACTCCTTGTTGTTAAGACCAATTTGACTGCTTTTTAATAAAAAAACAGTTTAAATACACCTTTTGCTGTTCATTACGAGAAAAAACGCATGTATGTGCGTGAAATGACAACCAGTAGCGTGAAGATACATTCATGAGCGCAAAAACACGAACACTTGCACGTAAGTCAGATTCAATAACGATTTTTGAATTTTTGCTAACATTCAATAACATTTTTAGGCATTCTTATGCGTCATTCGGCATAGAAAAGAGAAAAATATTATTTCATTTGCGCTAACATTGAAGTCATTAACAACATCTTAAAAAGCAATAGACAATAGACAGACATTAAAGTGTATAAACCATTCATTAACATTTTCATCACACTGTTTGAAATTCATTAGCATTCCTGGACGGCGTTAGTGTGGAGAAGACAAATATCTCAATTGAACAATACAAAATTTGCCAATTATTTTCTTATAAATTTCAGCTTACCCTTCAATAAATAACCTTTCTATTGTAAACACTTTGGCAGATAAGTATAAGTGTTAGAGGGAGCACTGGCCCACCGAAACCCTACGATTCCCGCCCCAAACACAGAGCTGAAAATGCTTCCGTCCTTTTTGTACTGTAGTCCTTTTCTAAACATCGTGGGGCAAGCAATAAGTTCTCAGAAAGCAGCAATAAACCGGTGAATGATCGGATTTTGCGAAAATTAATGATCAAGTCTGTGAGAAGTATTTGTTGTTTTTACCAATAATGACCCTTTTCTGTTCCCAAAAAAATTTCAACAACCTGGAAGTAACGGTTGAATAACAAACTCAACAGTGACTTGACTTGACTTGACTTGACTTGACTTGACGAGTATACCATTTGATCAGCTATAAATATCATTGGTGACAAATTACGGTAAGACGCCACTTCTGGCATTGTAGGATGAGTTGCCATGGCAACATTGTAATTTCGCATGTGACATTTTGAATTAACGTTGAAATTTTCCGGTTAAATTAAGGACTAATTTGTCACCCACTGTTTCAATAATTGTTATTGTTAAAGTCTTAGCTATTTCTGCCATTTTGATACAGATCCACGGACTTGCTTTGCTCTCTGATGTGGGATGTCTGTGTTAATTTTCAGCACTTGTACTATTTTTTCGAATACATCTCTAAATTATAGTTAATTTTAGCTGATCAATTTCCTAATTTAGTCCATTCTCTTTTCAGTCAGCTATGTCTTAAAGAGTTCTTTTTTCTGTCTAGTTTCTAATTGTTAATATATTTCTCTTTGACAGTGGCAATACAATTCTTGCTGTTGCTTTTGTATTAATTTTCATTCAAGCGATGTGTGTTAGTCCCCATTAATATTACAATTACAGTTAACGATAGGGAGAATATTATATATTGTGTGTTTTTTGGAGTGGATACTTGATCTGTTACAACTTTTTTGTCTGAAGAAATGATATCTTGTGTTGAAAAGTAAAGAAGTATTTCACCATTTGATACATGTAGGTTTTGGAACCCGGATGCATGACACGCGCAAAGATCAGTCTCAAACTTATGTAAATGTACAGTATTGTGAAAAAGTAATGAGAGCGAAATGCGCGAATTTCGTTCTTTGTCCCTGCGAACTTTCGACGAAATTTCGCTCGAAAATTCGAGCGTCGTTTCGCGATGTTTCTAGCGTAATTTCGCTAAAACAAAGAGAGAAAATTCGCCGCATTTTCGAGCCCAGCGCGAAAATTCGCCGCATTTTCGAGACCAGCGCGAAAATTCGCTCTAAAAACAATGGGAGAAAATTCGCCGCATTTTCGAGACCAGCGCGAAAAACCAAAAGCGTAATTTCGCAGGGAAACGGAAACCCAGCGTTGCAGCACTGAATTGGGGACACTGTAAACTTTGTCGCTTTAGAAGGACTGCTTGAAATCATTGTTCACGAAAAAACCTCTGCCAAAGGAATGGGAAAGGATTCAGGTGAGCAATTTCGAGCAATTTGGAACGGCAGTGATAGAATAGCATCGAGAAATATTTCATAGTGTAACGGCGCCTTAAGAAAGAAACTTTTAGTTTGGAAACCTTGAGACTGTAAAACAAACATGAGGTCTATTTTGTCTGGACATTTGCATGGTAAGTTTGAAAGAAAAGCACTTAATAGGGTGAGATGTTGCTTTCTATCCCATACATTCTAGTGTTGTGCTCGCTGGTAACACCCACAGAAACTATACCAAAACAACAAATGTTCGCTCGAAAATTCGAAGGAAAATTCGGGAAGAGCGAATTTTCGCTCGGAATATCGGAACAAATTATCAGTGAATGAGAATTTTCGCTCGAAATTTCGGAACGAATTATCGGTCAAAGCGAATTTTCGCTCGAAATTTCGGAACGAATTGTCGGTCAAAGCGAATTTTCGCTCGAAAATTCGCGTCAACTACAACAATAGACATTGCGAAAATTCGGCGAATTTTCTGCGAACTTTCGCGCTGGACAAAAATTCGCTATTTTTCGTCGAAAAGCCCCGAAATTCGCGCATTTCGTCGAATTACGTTCTCATTACTTTTTCACAATACTGTAGATGGAAAAAAATGTAAATGCTTTCTTTATAGTGGAAATACACTTAGCTATCAAGCTAGTTTCCAGGCACTCCACTGTTAACAAGGTGAAAGAAACAATTCAAGCTTAACAGAAACATTATTAAGAACCCCAACTGGCGGGAGGCAACTAGTTCGCTATTTACAAAGCGTGGTAGAGTTAATCCGGGACAACCGGAAACAAATCCAAGCCAGAGGTTAGAACAGGATTTGAACCCGGAGCAGCCGCATGCAAACCCAACGCCCTACATACATGTCCAATACACTCGACCTGAGTCGGGTTGACTTCACTCGCAGGCGGATTGAGTCCGATCGCGACCGGAACCGGAAATAGGTGCATGGCGCTTGATCAGTGGTGATATGATATGATATGATATGATATTTTATTATTTATGCACTTCCGGTACCGGAAATGAGGGTTAACAGGAGGGAGGGGGGTTGAAAAAGTTGGCAAACAGACTCGATCGGATCCGATGGAGACAGCTCTTCCTGGCAAGAGTCAATCGGACTCTCGGAAGTCAGTTCGCGCGTGACACAAAATATCTCTTAGCCATGACGCGAAACAAGCATACGCTACACGTGAAATAAACGTCGTTCTTAAAGCCATGAGGCGATACAAGCGCGCTACACATGTAACATTAGTCGTTCTTTAAGACATGAGGCGAAAGTCAACATCACGAAACATTGCACTCCACACTATACCTCGTTCTTTAAAGCATGAAGCTGAACAAGATTTTCACAAATCCAGGTCATTGAATTTCCGATTGCGACAGAAATTCTTGTCATCCAATCTCCGACAACAATAAATTATTAGCTTTTCAGTCAAATCCACTGATTTCAGTGACGAAGACGAAGATAATCTGCGTGAACGAGAACCTTTCCCTGGATGAAAACTTTCGGCATTTGTTTTTCTAATTGAAATTGTGATTAATTCCATAAGACATTAGAAACTTCTATAGAATTCTGGAACTGTTCTAGTCAGAAGAGCTCTATATTGATTATATGTGAAATATAGAATGGTCAAGGTTATGACATTAGAAAGTTCTATAGCATTCTAGAACTGCTCTAGTTTGAAGAGCTCTATAGAAAGTTCTATATATATCATTCTAGAACCGCTCTAGTAAAATGGTCGTATGTGCAAACTTCTAAAGTTCTGATTAAAGTACTAGGGCTCCAGTTCTAGAGTTCTAAGTCAGTCAAATTCGCAGTTCTAGAGTTCCGAGTTCTAGAGTTTTAAGTTCTAGAATTCTCAATTGTTATATGTTACCCTCTGTGGGCTTTAGAATGTCTAGAATGTCTAGAGTTTTAGAATAGCCAGATTCTCTAGGTGAGTTCCAGAACGTCTAAACTGCACACTAGACTTGGTTGATTTCACTGATTACCATTCACTAGTTTAAATATTAAGCACTCATCATGAAGCAAAAACAAATCCCCATGAATACCATGTAACCGCGTTATACCTCGACCGTATCCAAGCACCTTGAGTGAGCTAAAACGTTCTGCCGTTTTCCCAAACGAATTATGGACATGAAAACTTGACTAAACCTGGTATCGCTCTTTAGCTTTTACTTTGCGGATCGGTTAACTACACTTTTCACGAGATTATGTGAAGAAGAAAGCACTCGTTTACTGATTAAGCCTAAGCGCTCCTTTCAGTTATTAGGCCCCAGTAAGCACTCTCGCAAAAGTTTAGCTTTCATTTTGCGGTTCGGACAACTACACTTTTCACGCAATAAATTATTAGCTGTTCAGTCAAATCAGTGTAGAAGACAAAGATAATCTGCGTGAACGAGAGCCTTTCCCTGAATGAAAACTTCCATTTGTTTTTCTAATTGAAATTGTGATTAATTCGGAATAGAGCGGTTTTCAATTGAGTGTCGAAAGTAATTAGATAATTACTTTGGTTTTGGTTTGGTTTTTCTGTGCGTTCCTATTGGGTGTGCGAAAATTTTCTACCAATCACTGATGAGGTTTGATTTGTCAGCCAATCAAGTTAGGAAGAAAAACCAATAAAGATATTGCTCGACATCACGAAAGCGGGGAAGAAATTGGCGTGTAACGATAGCATTACGTTTTCGTTTCTTTTTTTTTTTTTTTTCCGTTCATCCGTTGTGTATTTTGTTTGACGAATGTTCTGTTAGACCTATGATTTGATGTGCCTTCCGAAAGTTTTGTTTTGGTTTGGTTTTGTTACACGGTCGGCGGAATGTTGTGTTGACGGACATGGCGTGGAGAATTAACAAGCATGGTGGCGTTTACAAAAAAGGAGCAGCTTTTCCCTTGCAGAAGCGATACCAAATTGCCGCATCCTATCTTCGAACTGGCAGTTGTGGTGCTGCTGCAGCGGAGAACATGTGTACTTACGACACTGCGCGAAACATCGTCAACAAGTTTTTGACGACTGGCCTTTTTGACCCGGGAGGAAGAGGTTCACCGCACACGATTATGCCGCCATGGAAAGTGGCCTACCTGGAAGCACTTGTTACACACGACCCATTTATGTATCTCACTGAAATCCAGAAAGCCCTTCGAGACGACCTAAACTTACCTGTAGCTGAAATTCCATCTATTCCTACAATTTGCAGAACTCTTATCAGTTTAGATTTAACGAGACACAAGGCAGCAAAGGTACCATTGGAAAGGTTTACACCTCAGAACAGAGCTCGACGAACGGCTTTTGTGGAATGGAGAAGAACTGTTGACCCAAGAAAGCTTTATTTTGTTGACGAGACTGCTATTCAACTCGTTAATGGCGTACGAACCACTGGACGGTGCCACACAAATAGCAATGTTCCCGTAGTCACGAACAGAGGAGACGAACGCGTGAAAATGTCAGTATTAAGTGTGATCGGCTACGACAGCGGAATCATTGGAGCATACCCTATCCACGGAAGCTTCAACAGACTTCAGTTTAACTACGGTATGACACAATATTTTGTTCCTTTAATTCCACGCGATTCATTCCTGGTAATGGACAATGCTTCGATTCACAATGAAAGAGACCTAATAAACATTTTAGCACCTAAGAACATTACCCTTGTTAAACTACCACCGTATTCTTATGACTTCAACCCAATCGAACTTGTATTCGGTAGTGTCAAAGTGTATGTTAGGAGATGGCCTGAGCTACTCAGTGCCAACATGTCATTTGCCATTGTAAATGCATTTTTGCAAGTTCATGTCCGCAGCGTCCAGAAATTTTACCGCAAGTGTTGGCAAGTTATGAGTTAGTAGTTATTACGAACCCTTTGCATTCTATTTAACAAATAGATTCCATGTTGCCGTGCGTCTGTTCAGTAATAGATCACAGATGACGTCAAAATGTGGTAAGAACAAAAAAGTGGCACAAGAGGCGATAGCCGAGTGTGTCACTGATGTTCTTACCACATTTTGACGTCTTCTGTGATCTATTACTGAACAGACGCACGGCAACATGGAATCTATTTGTTTTATATAATAAAGAATTAAACTTTATTTGCATAAAAGCTGATGGTGACGTCAATCGTGCGTCTGTCCTCTAATAGATCGTAGGCAAGAACCAATCAAAATCGGGTTTCGACAAAACACTGACCCCCGGTCAACTGACCCCCTTACTGACCCCCCTACTGACCCACTATAAAATCAATGGGAAAATGAATACTGCTTACTTAAGCCTCAACAACCCTTTTTAAACGGCATTGTTCAACAGTATTTAAGTCTAAGCACCCATTTTAAAAAGGTTAGTTTTCGATTATTGTTGTGATGGCCGATTACTTCATGTAAGCTAACCTTTTTAAAATGGGTGCTTAGACTTAAATACTGTTGAACAATGCTGTTTAAAAAGGGTTTTTGAGGCTTAAGTAAGCAGTATTCATTTTCCCATTGATTTTATAGTGGGTCAGTAGGGGGGTCAGTAAGGGGGTCAGTTGACCGGGGGTCAGTGTTTTGTCGAAACCCATCAAAATCCGTGAATAACTTGGGTTATTATATAAATTGGAATAGTCTAGCTTACAGTACAGGATGCAAAATAGGACTTATCAAAAGGGGTGTGTTAGTGTGTGTGTGGTGGGGGAGGGGTGAGGGTAGGTGGCCAAATGTCTTCTTGAAATGGTTTAGTTTTGAGTTTAGACCATAATTTCTTGAAAAGATGTTGAATTGGTAAAATTTGAAAAGAAAATCTAAGGTTTGTTCTCTTGTGCGACCTATCTGTGCCTGTCCCCTAAGTAGGTTTCCTTCATCCATCTCCCCTTATTGGTAATGAGGCATTCAAATAATTTTTTGCCAGATTGCAGACTACCACCTCTGCATCCCTGAGCATTGTGAAGCCAGTGCTATGCCAAAGTTTTCAACTCCTCTGGTTTGAAGAGCAGTTTTGGAAAGCTTGTTTCCAAAATGGTGCAGTGAGTCTTAAAGTAGAAATAGAGCAGTGTTTTCACATTTTCAATGCTACTGGTATTTCCTTACTTAAACAAATGACTTCAAAATGTTTTGGGTCTACAAAAAAGTCAACTAACCTTTCGTCTTTTATGACACAGGATTTCATATAATTATTTTCTCGATTGAAACTTTGAGCTTAAAAATGTGTGGATGAACTTGTTGCTTCAACACAGAGGTGAATTGGATTGGTAGTACAGTAAAAAGCAAATTTTAAGGTTGAAAGATCCCTTCCTGATAATGTCATTAGAACTAAATGCTACTGACATGACAATCATAAAACTGCAACTGTCATTACACAATATGAACTGATGTAAAAAATCAATTTTTTTTTTGTAATTTTGTTTGTTTGGTTACTTCATGATTCCTTTTTTTTTTCTTTTTTTTTTATATTGAGGAAGGTACATTTTTGTTTTTGTGGATGGAGAGGCTGGGGTACAAAAAGTTGACAGTACATTGTATTCTAAAAAGGATCAATAATAATTGATCCCTTTCAGAATAATGTATATGTGCTGAAAAGGGGTGGCAAACAGTAGCAGGGAAAACATGGATCTCAGAATTTCTGTATATAATTTAAATGATTTTTAGAGAATTTTGGTTTACAATGGGTCATCAAGACTTGTTTTTGTATGCCCCTTCCTACCTTTGAGTAACAACCTTTTGTGCTTAAGGTCTCAGACTTACATACATAATTTGGATTTTACTATTTGCCAACCCTTTTATGTTAAGGATATATGTGATAAAATTGACATTGTAGTTGCTCTCAAAGAACCACCAACATGTAATGAGTTTGAAGAATGAGAACTGAAAATATTTAATGCAATTTTTTGCTGGAATGCTTCAGACTTGAGAACTTGTGGATTTTAGTTTACCAAGATGCAACTTGAGAGTCTCTCTACTTGCAATGTTAAATAATGTTTGCAACATTTCATTACATAATACCAAAACATTAAATTTAAATGTCCTCCAAAAAAGTTGTCGACTGTTTCTTTGCAATCACCCGATGGAGATAGGGGAATAATAGGAGCATGTAAGCACGTTTGCATGGGGGTGGTAGATAAGATGTGTCTCCTTGTTGTAAAGCGTTACATTCCCACTTTGGGGAGGTGAGGGAGTCTTTGGTTGAAAAAGACTGGTACAAAAGATTGTCAAGCACATTGCCACTGTGTGCCATCCATATTGACAGAAAGCTTTGCAAGATCAGGTTTAATAACTCACCCATTAAAAGAGACAAAGGTTGTGACAACCAATGCCAATGAAAGCCAGCTAGTAAAGGTAAGTGTGTTCCAAATATAAATCTGTAGCCACTGTATTAGCACTCATTTATTATCTTCTTTTTCTTTGCTTTGTTGTACGATTTCAGCCATTTATTTATAAAATGACCATTCAGGGCTTCAGGTTTTATATAAGCTTAAGTGTACTGCCCCACTTGTCCTTTTGTGCTAATACTTCCACAGCATCTGACAATGGAGGTGTGCAGACTGTGGCTTATGTGATAAAATTAATTTCCATGATTTTTAATATCAGGTAATTTTGGTTGTATTTTCACAAATGCAGTAGACCTTACCAAAATTTTGTGTTGTTTTCAAAATCCTACTTGTATTTCACGGACACACATGAGAAAAATGGATGAAAAGCAGAAAGTTAACAGGGTAATGCGATGTTTTCTCGGGCAGCTTCATCCTAATTCATGTTCTCTTTCAAGAGGGTAACAATCTAGCATGGCACATCATGATATAATAGCTTTTTTCAGGGTGTCAAGCAGCACATCAGCTCAAGAAAATAGAAAAATTGGAAATTTGACCACAACAAAATAGGAAAAACGTGAAAAAATAGGAAAAAATATAAAATTTCACAAGTAGCTTACACAGCACATCGGCTTACCCACACAAGCCTACAATCTTTTTTTAAAATGATCTTCACTACCTTCTGTTCCATCCTTACAACTTTAGTTTGGAAATGTCAGTTATCCTTCCATGACAAAACACTCACCAGTATATACCGGTAGTCACCTGGCCCCAGTTGTTCAAATGATGGATAGTGCTATCCACCGGATAAATAACTATCCAGTGGGTAAGTTATAGCGAAACCAATTCCACTATCCAATGGATAGTGATTTATCCAGTGGATAGCGTTATCCATGGAGCCTGACAGACACAGTATGAAGTATGATTGCTTCAAATGCTACAGCCCTCCAAAACCCAATTGAGCTCCCCAGCACTATATTTGAAGTTTCCAAGAACTCAGCAATAGTTAAGTTTTCTTGAAATCAACAATCATGAACAATAAAAAGTTCACAAATTAATCCTTTTTAGTGTAAAGGAAAAGAAATTGATGCTCTCCCAGGGCCCATACCCCTGAGTACATTTTTCTTTCAGGGTCAAGGGCTAGAAATTTCACTTTAAAAGGGTGATGAACAAAACACTGCCCACCCAGTCAACAGTCAGTGTGGACTACCCCGAAAGAACTACTGAATGTAACTGAGCTGTTTAACATTTTGTAAGCTATTTAGATTGTCATTGTTCAGAATGATCTTATGGCACTGTAACCATGAGACATCCGTATGTATACATGTTTGGTGTTAAAGTCCCCAGAAACACTATTGTAAAAAGAAATTTTTTTATGCTGATGCACATATAGACTCGAGCTTAAATTCTAGCTCAAATTTTCAAATGTAAATTCTCAAAGAAAAGTTTTGAACCAGACCAACAAAAAGCGACAATAAAAATGAATGAATGAATTAACATACGGAAATGAAAAGTCTTGCCAGGACAATTATAATCAGTGACACACTCAAAACATCTCCAATGTTAATTAACTTGTCTGGGTCTGGTTCAGGATTTCATATTTTTCATACAACCTACCACAATAAAACTAAACAGCAGTAAGCCACACTCTTGACTGTGCTATAATTCATGAAGTAAGTACCCATACTCTCATATAACTACGCTTGCTCATTGTTTTAATGATGCAAATAATTGCTGAGCTTTAATAAGCAGTCAATGGACTAGCAGTTCGAATCTGCTTATGTCCAAAACGTGAAGAGAAGAGGGTGTATTTTTTCACAAATGTATTGCCAAAGGAAAGGTGGAAAAGTGACGAAAAACTCCTTTCACGTTGAGAAGAAATGTTGCACAGCTCAAAGGCGGGGCCTACCATCCAGAGGGTGCCCACAATGTGGGCAAAAATGGAAATCCTGTGCCTCACAAGTGTACCCACAGTGAGGGCACCTGAATGGCCTTCTGCCACTTGTGTGCCCTTCAGGAAAACTTAAGAAGCTTGACAGGGGGTCTGGAAGTGCAGAAGAGGAGGGAAGGGAGTCTTCTGCACCAGAAAAACTTAACACAAGTGATGATGGTGATGATAAAGATAGTGGTGATGATGACGAGCCAGTTGAGGATGAAGTTAGACTAACCAAAAAATCAACAGTTTTACCAAAATCAAAGGAAAACGAGGAAAAACAATCATCCAGCATGTTGGAAAACTGTGGAAATAAAGCTGAAAGTCGGCGGAGGTTTTCACAATCATCCACTGTCATAGTACACATGGGTTGTTGTAATTGAGCCTGGCCGCTTGCTTCATTGGTCGTCAGATGGTCAAGCACAGTGTTTACATTTTCCCCACATTCCCTGAACAACTGCTCCAAAGTTGTAAAGGGAATGTGAGGAAAGGCTGCCTCCAGTTGCGTGAGGGCCATGACTGCTGACGGCTGTCTTTCTGTTACCTGCCCATGGTTCTCTGTCTGCACGATTTAAAATAAAGGTTTATATAAATTAACGCATCCGTTGATTTTCAGAACACACTTTAACAATGTTTTCCTCCAAAACAATTTTGACATCCTCCAGGAGGATAATGACATTTTACTCACATCAAGAGCACTAGTAAATCACAATTCTATTACTACCTACTGTGAAGGTTGTTATACAATCCAGGCGAAATGGAAATTAAAGTTGGTTTCGGGATGGACCTTCACAAAAGTTATGGGGATTGGGGGAACAAGGATAGGTGCATAAAAATGTCATTTATAGTAAACAACAAGAAATATCAATTATTTAAATTGCGGGTATTATCCATCTAAAAGGGCCACAATCAGATGGTTTTTAATTGTATTAATACTACGTTTCGTTCTTCAGCACCATGCTATGGATTTGATCATCCAAAAATAGAAAAAACACCACTTTTGAACACTTATTAGACATGGAAAAACAAGACAGCACTTATTCATGGGGTAAATATGCATTATAGAAGGTAGCAACCAATACATTTATATTTACTTTTTTTCCTTTTATTTACTTACCCTCTGCATACTGCCTTCTGAATAGGCCCTCAAAGCCCTTGCATGGTTGGTTAGGAATGGCAGCTTTTTCTCCTCTTCTGAGAGATTTGCCATGAAATTGTTGACAAATCTGTTCATTTGCTCATTTTTGTTTTCATCCTTCAAACGCTTTGCTTTAGCTACATGTAGGGTAAAAACGAACAAAACTGAACGCAGTGTAAAAAATATTGAGGAAAAGGCTCACCAACGAATTTAGTACAATCCATATCTCAATGGCAAAAAAATAATAATTAAGCTTTAACCTTTCTTCATGAAGAAGATATTTGCATTACTGCTAAAAAGGTAAAAACACTTTGCTTGCTCTCCACAGGTCTACATCCCTTTTTCATTTATCAACTTAACGTAGTAAAAGGAAAAGTGCATTTCCCTTCACCCATTTTACCGATAATTCAAGTTTACTGACCATCTCTGGTAGCCGCAGCTACACAAGTTGACAACCTTCAAATACATAATTTTTGATCTTAAAGAAACAGACCAAGGAGGGTCGCACGGCTGAGGTAAGCTTTGTTGCAAACCTACCGAAAATGAAGATGTTTGCATCACCGTACTGTATCGAGAAAGAGGTAGAAACCATTTTGCTAGCCGTCCACAGGTGAACGGTTATCCCTTTTTCTTTCATCTATTATCATTAACATAGTAAAAGGAAAAAAAATTCATTTCCGTTCGTCAATCTTTACGATAATTCTAATGAAATATCTAGTAGAGTAACAGTTTACTTACCGGCTCTGGCAGCCGCAACCGAAGTGGCACTCGCTTTTTGTCCAGAATTTGCTACTGCGAGAACATTAGCAGCGGAAACAGTTCCGAGAGTTCCGGCGACCGCAGCGACCGGTGTTGTTGTGGTGCTGGTGACTGTGGATGTCTCTATATTCCTCAAATTGCGGTGATAGGAATTTCTGTGCCGCGTTCTGGTACAATTCAGGCAGACACAGTCCTTCCAAGGGCAACTCGCTCTATGAGCGTGTGTAACCCTTGTTGAGACCCCATGGTTTTTACAAAAATTACAAAAATGTGGGCCAGGCATACTAGACAACAAAGACAAAATCGTGACCCAAACAGAAAAAAAATTGTTTCGCCCTAGCTACGGAGCGGTCACACGATTTTCCCGCCAAAAGGACGCCGTTCGCCACTAGCCGTCAGCAGAAAGCTACACAGCGTTTGAATACATGTATATTTTTTCCTTTAAAAAAGAACCAGACTATGGGTACTTTCTCCGGTTGTCTGTTAGACTATCGGCAACCGCGAATGGCTCTGAGAATAATTTGGTTTTACAAAAGCAATTTCATCAAAGAATACAAACTCATCCCCCTGAGTTGTGACCCGTAAAGCAGAGAATTTCAATGGAGACTTTTCAAAGCATAAGGCAAAATATTAAACGAAGTACGAAATATTAGCCTAACTTACATCACACCGCCCAAGTAGTTCTTCCAAAAGAAGACGAAGACGAGCTGGTAAGCTACCGAACAATGAAGCTGGCCAGCAATATTCCTGAAGGAGGCCAACGCGAAGTCTTGCGTTTACGGCACGAAGTGGGGAAAAACATGTATCTACGTTCCCAAATACCACTCCCGTAAATAATGATACCCACCACAACATCTTTCCGTTCCAAAGCATTTATTCCAATGCCATTTTCATCTAAATACAGCTCTCAAAATCTCAAAAGCCCGGCCGACGATTCACAGTCATAAAGAAATGGCGGCGATTGAAAGTTCGCGAATTCAGTGGTGGATATTTGATCCCTGTTGATTGGTTAGTTTTTTCATGACGCCATAGAGTGATACAATGTTGTATTTCATTGAACAAAGGAGACTTTTGTCTGATTGGCTGTTGAAAATTGTAGTATCCAGTGTTCCAACCGCGCGCTGTGATATAAAACAAAGATGGCTTTCGAAGCGGTGATTTCAACCTGTGCTTCTTCGATCGTTCTATATAGCTTCTGCCAGTTGAAGGTGGTCATTTATAGTTTACGTGACAGGGAAAGATTCTGCAAGGGGCATTTTAGTCGGCGGGAATTTTTCTTTCGTTACGCTTTTTGTAAGCAGCCCTTTTAGTCTGCTCGGGGAATTGGGAAGCAACGCCTCTGAAGTTGCTTCGATTCAGCTTTTATACTTTTTAGCTTTATTTCTCCATTTAAGTGAACAAAAATGCTCAAAGTGCGAAAAGACCCGAGCAAAGGCCGGATTCCTTTGTTCGGAAGGGAGTACTGTCTAACGTGGTTGCGAAATATATGCCTCGAGCTCGCAGGCTTCGATTTATCCAACTTGAATGCAGCGCTGGAAGGAAGTATGTCACTTCATTCACTTTCTTTCATTGATCGTTCAGAGTTATGAGATGTCCTCAGTCCTTTGAAAGAACATCTTATCTCAACAGATACGTCGACAGAAATTTAATACCAGCCGCTATTTTGTGTATGTGTCTGAGGCCAACCTGGTTCACTGCATTTATCTCATGTGCAAACACTCTCAAGATACACTACCTTAAAAATTTCAAGAAATTTCATTTAACGGAACCAAAACATTATTCTTAGATACATCAACTGATCATGAAGGCATGCTTGATAATATATGCTAAAATGAGTCAATAATGAAGTTCCAGTTTATTACTTTATTGGATAATTCTGTCCTTGATCTATGGTAACTCCATGAAGTCTAGCCATAGTAATTATTCATTGTTTTCATCATTTATGCTACCAGCGAGTTATTCAAAAGTGATTTTGATCTTCTTAGGAAATCTATACAATAGTGACAAATGATGTGGTCACTGCCATAAGACTTGTAGGTTGTACTGAAATGAAATTTTCTGAATGAGTTCTCTTTGGGGAGGTAAAAATTTCACTTGACCATTTGTAGATGTAAAATTACACCCACAATAAATGTACAATTAAAATTGGGATGTCTGGAAATACATAAAGCAGGTCTTGTGTTCTGTGCAATGTTTAAAATTAAAAGGGCAATTAAAGGCAAAGCAGACTTTGTGATAGAACTCTGACACAATATTAACTACTAATTAATTTTGATGTGGGCAGTTCATGCTCATTCATATTCATTGCTCACTTTTGTGGTAAGTTACTATCTCACTGCAGAGAATAAAGTAAATTGATCTAAATCAGGATGAAAATGAACAAAATGTGCAGCCATTGATCTTAAATGTTTTTAGTCTATTAATTAACCCATTGACCCCTGGGGGTTCCCTATTGATGAGTAAAATACTAAGTATGGCCGGTTTTGGCCAGTTTAGGGGTGAACGGGATTTTATTAAATATAGTACATCAATAATATTACCGTATCAGTAATTGAGCCAGTATTTAATAACTAATATGTCCCAATAAAATTTAATATTGATTCCAACAGTGTTAAGTAATTAATATGCATTGATTTAGGATGGTGGAACATCACACACCATTTTGTGTTCATTAATTTTATTTTTTACTTCATTCTTGGTGTATGGCAACTTATAGTAACTGCAAAAAACTTGCAGAAGAAATTGAAGAGAAGGTATACCTGAATATTATGGCTGTTTTGTGTGCCAAAAAATTTAATTGACCTGGTTTTTGTTTATTTTTGCTGCCATTCCTTGCACACAGTCACATGTCTCATAAAACTTGAATGTGCAGACAAAGGTAAAATAATTCACTGTACAGTTTAAAGAATTGTTATATTTGTATTATTTATTAAATGGGATTCCAAAAGCAGAAAGGTGCAAATAGTGACACACACACCCATGCAAGGCAGCCACACAAGGGAGTGAAATTTTTAAAATATACATTATTTACAAATATAATGTATAATTACTTATCATGTAAATCATCATGAACAAAATTATTATACTTTACAATAATTACTTGTCATGTAAATGTTACTATACAGTTTGTAAATATCTTTAAAATTTCAATTACTACAGTTTCCCTCAAATTTAAAGTAAGAAATTTATCAAATCGAAAAGTGCAGTGCAAAGTTGTGGTAAGCAGGCATTTGTATTTGTAAATATTACTACACTAACGAAACATTTTTTATGTAATTAAGTATAATTTTTAATGGCTGGGACTAATATTTATTGCAATACAAGCAAGAGTCTTATTTGCAGTACATTGCATTTAAGAATGCATTGCATCTGAATAATATGACCCAGAGTTGAATCAACGCACCACAAAGTGCCAAGTTTCGATGGAAATTAGGTTTACTTTCACAGGGCATTTTCGTGCGCCCTGCCACTTTTGAAGGAAAACTTTCAAAGCAGTTCGATTCTTCACAAATATGTGCTTTCCATACTAATGGCGATCGCTGGACGAAGACATATTTGCTGAGATTTGACCGAAAGTAACGTGAACACTGACGCTATTGTCTGATTTGGGGTAAGAAAATTTCCGTTGCGCGTCAAATATACACGGTTGTAGTTCACATTTCAAGAGGAGAAAAGACAAAAAAATGTCCAGAAGGTATGAAAATCACACATTAACAATACAGAGACTTTTGATGTCTTAGTCCAGAGAAAATAACACTTGATGGTGGAAAAAACAAGCACTGTTTTGTCGACAAAGAAAAGCCCTTTGGTAAACGAAGAAGTCGAAACGTCGGGGTTCAGTATTCGCTGTGCCACTTTTACCGGGAAAATCTCTAGTCAAACCTTATCTTTGGCTCTCAAAATATCACCTGTTGACGGCTTTTCGTGGACGAACGTCGGAGACAAAAGTCCTGTACTCTTAATGACCGAGTTCGGTTTAAACAGAAAAAGCTATAAATCGATTGACATTTTGCAAAATGACTCTTTCGTCCGGATAGAATGTATTCGCTTCAAAGAGAGAACAAACGAAATTCTTCTGTCATGTTTTTCTGTTACTTACCTTAACTCCATTCATTGATAAATTTTAAGCTGTGACATCCTTTGAACGGATTACCAGCTCATTTACCACTGACGCGCCATAAGCAAATCCCGTCAACCTGGCAAATTTGTTTTGCATTCACTTCAAGCGCGGGTATCCACGTGAAAAAACCACAGCGGAAAATTTTATTGCCGGTTCCAGTTACTTTAATACGTAACATAATTCAATATTGTAATTTGCACATTCAATCATCACCATACGCGTTGCAAATAAGGCAAAAATTTTCCAACATCGCGCAATCCTTTGACTAGTCTGAGCACAACGCAGCATTCTAAAACAGCCGATCTAAGCATGTTTCGTTTCATCCGAGATAAAGGACTTTCCCAAGTAGAAGGATTGCCGAGGTCTTTCTAGCTTTTGTCCATCTTCTTTCGGTATTTGTACCACAAGTGCATAGATAGCATTGAAAGTGAATGCAATAAAAACTACAACTAGCGACAGCGTCGACATCTTTTCTTCCCGCGTTCTAAGACTGTCTCGAAGGTTTTCAACCAATCACAATGCAAATAAAATTGAATTTACCATTGATGATGCGCATGCGTGACATTAGTCCCCTTTGTTATTTCATTGGGTAGTTGTTTACAATTGGTTTTGGTTTTACTTCTCCTTGTGATTGGCTGAGTAATTGGTTTTTAATTTAATTGGTTTTGGTTTTACGACACTCAATTGAAAATCGCTCTAACTGATATGTTATTTATTTATGAAAATAAGTAAGTGAAAACAACATTGAAGGATGTTTAACAAACCCAAAAATTATTACTACCCCAACAAGAGCTTGTTCACCGAACGTCCGGCTCGGTGTGCGCTTGCAATGTCACTGAACCACCGAAGCCATCGGAGATATGTCCAGAAATGCACGCAACAACCAAAAATGGCAAAAAAGAGAAAATGTTGGCGAATTTGGCAAATATGGCGAAAATGACAATTTTGCCACAATCGCCAACAAGGTAAAGCACAAAGCAGAGAGTTCTTAGGCCTAATCACTGAAAGGAGCGCTTAGGTGTATAATCAGTAAACGACTGCTTTCTTCGAACAGTAAAATGAAAGCTAAAATTTTATAATAGTGCTTAGGCCTAATCACTGAAACGAGCGCTTACACTTTTGAAATATCGCTATAATGAACTGCCATCGCGGTCCGTAATCCCGTAGTCGAGGAATGAAAATTGTTCAAGGGCAAGACGATCTCGTGAAAAGTGTAGTGAACCGAACAATAAAATGAAAGCTAATATTTCAAGAGAGTGCTTTGGACTAATCACGGAAGCGAGCGCTTCGGCGTAATCAGTAATCGAGTGCTTTCTTCCTCACAAGATCTCGTGAAAAGTGCATTTACGTGTACTGCAGTGCTTTCTTCATCACACGCACTCGTGAATAGTGTAGTTAACCGAAGCACAAAAT
>NC_090884.1:66847667-66852667 GCF_036669925.1 Montipora capricornis
CATAGAAATAGTCCGATGTGTTTTATTAAGATATGAAAAGAAAATTGGATCATCGAATGGCAGTAATGTGGACCTACTGGATGTTTACAAGGATGACCTGGTGCAGTTGGGATGCATGGCGTTGCAGTCTTTACGTAAAAGAGAGTTACATTTCGACGAGAATAAATTGAAAGGCAGTTCCAGTAATTTGATCAAGTTTGGGTTTCTGTCGATCCAGACCGGTGGCAGCAAGAGGAAATGTTCCTTGCGCTTTGGCTTTTTGCACAAGAGCTTTCAAGAGTTCTTTGCTGGCTTTTATCTTGCTTATGACATCCTTGATGGAAACAGAGATTTTAACTCAGTAGTGACCGATGTAACGAAAAGGAATGAACTGAAACAAGTGTTTTTATTCATGAGTGGTGTTTTGTCTGCAACATCTGAAGAGATGACAGTGTCGTTGGTAAAAAGCATGGCAGAGCTTGCACGTTTCTCCAGAGATTTAGATTTAGCACTTTCTTGTATATTGGAATGCAAATGTCATGGAGAGAACTTTCAGTCTAAGTTACTTCAGACCTTGGGACAGAACTGTCTTGTTAAAGATCTAACTATATCTATTCGATTCACTCATTTGAATCTTTTTTGTGAATTTCTCATATTCAACACATGCTTGACTACTTTGGACTTGCACTTGGTGAAAGTTGGTGCCGCTGGCGCTGAATCCCTTTCTGAGGCTCTCAAAGTCAACACATGCTTGACTACTTTGAATTTTAGCACCAACGACGTTGGTGCCGCTGGCGCTGAATCCCTTTCTGAGGCTCTCAAAGTCAACACATGCTTGAGTACTTTGGATTTGAGGTACAACGAAGTTGGTTCCGCTGGCGCTGAATCCCTTTCTGAGGCTCTCAAAGTCAACACATGCTTGACTACTTTGGATTTGAGCGGCAACAAAGTTGGTGACGCTGGCGCTGCATCCCTTTCTGAGGCTCTCAAAGTCAACACATGCTTGACTACTTTGGATTTGACGTTCAACCAAGTTGGTGACGCTGGCGCTGAATCCCTTTCTGAGGCTCTCAAAGTCAACACATGCTTGACTACTTTGAATTTGAGCTTCAACCAACTTGGTGACGCTGGCGCTGAATCCCTTTCTGAGGCTCTCAAAGTCAACACATGCTTGGCTACTTTGGCTTTGCGTGGAGACAAAGTTGGTTCCGCTGGCGCTGAATCCCTTTCTGAGGCTCTCAAAGTCAACACATGCTTGGCTACTTTGGCTTTGCGTGGAGACAAAGTTGGTTCCGCTGGCGCTGAATCCCTTTCTGAGGCTCTCAAAGTCAACACATGCTTGGCTACTTTGGCTTTGCGTGGAGACAAAGTTGGTTCCGCTGGCGCTGAATCCCTTTCTGAGGCTCTCAAAGTCAACACATGCTTGACTACTTTGGATTTGAGCTTCAACCAAGTTGGTTCCGCTGGCGCTGAATCCCTTTCTGAGGCTCTCAAAGTCAACACATGCTTGGCTACTTTGGCTTTGCGTGAAGACAAAGTTGGTTCCGCTGGCGCTGAATCCCTTTCTGAGGCTCTCAAAGTCAACACATGCTTGACTACTTTGGATTTGAGTTGCAACAAAGTTGGTTCTGCTGGCGCTGAATCCCTTTCTGAGGCTCTCAAAGTCAACACATGCTTGACTACTTTGGATTTGAGTTGCAACAAAGTTGGTTCTGCTGGCGCTGAATTCCTTTCTGAGGCTCTCAAAGTCAACACATGCTTGACTACTTTGGATTTGATGGGCAACGAAGTTGGTTCCGCTGGCGCTGAATCCCTTTCTAAGGCTCTCAAAGTCAACACATGCTTGACTACTTTGGATTTGAGCTATAACGGAGTTGGTTCCGCTGGCGCTGAATCCCTTTCTGAGGCTCTCAAAGTCAACACATGCTTGACTACTTTGTATTTGATCTATAACGGAGTTGGTTCCGCTGGCGCTGAATCCCTTTCTGAGGCTCTCAAAGTCAACACATGCTTGACTACTTTGAATTTGAGCTTCAACCAAGTTGGTGACGCTGGCGGTGAATCCCTTTCTGAGGCTCTCAAAGTCAACACATGCTTGACTACTTTGAATTTGAGCTTCAACCAAGTTGGTGCCGCTGGCACTGAATCCCTTTCTGAGACTCTCAAAGTCAACACATGCTTGACTACTTTGGATTTGAGCGGCAACGAAGTCGGTGCCGCTGGGCTCAATCCCTTTCTGAGGCTCTCAAAGTGAAGAAATGCGGGACTGAGTTGGAGTTGATTTGGAATTAGTTCGATTGACCGTATTCCAGAACCGGAGTACATGGAATAAAAGTTAGAAATCCTTAATTCGTTTTTGCGGAGATTCACATTAAAATTGTAAAACACCTGTTAGAATGCCTTGTTGCTTCAAAACCATAGTAAATCATCACTCCAGATACTCTTATTCCGGAATAGGGTCAATCGAACGTACCCTTGGATTTTAATCAATTATTCTCCAAGAGTCGGGTGCCAAATTCCTTTCTAAGGCTCTATATGGCGTATCAAGCGCAGCAAAGGTATTAGGGGTGTCCGGCTTATCAAGCGTATTAGGTGTATCCAGCGTTTCAGGCGTAACCCTGATACTTAGAACAACAAATAAGTTACAACTGGGGTCGGCAGTTCCAACCACACCGGTACTTTCTTGTCTCAGTTTCCTTTTGTTATATCGTAATTGTGTGGCTTTGGTTAGAATTTGCAGAAATTAGGCCAAAGGAGTTAAAGCAAAGCGATTTGATTTGGAAAAGTAAATTAAATCGGTAACAACATCACAATTATACTTACATGTGATTTTACTGTGTGTACAAATTTTACATTCAAGTTCAAGTTTTCAAGTTTTATTTATTTACAGCAAACAGTTAAAGTTATTATTACTGGGCTGGCTTGCAAATAGCGAACAGCTAATCGTAGCAAGCCAGACTGTACACAGAATTATTTAGACAATTTTTTAAAAAGAAGTGAATGGTTATTATATACAACAACAACAACATGTAAGCATTACTCTTCGTCCTTTCTTATATTTAGAAAGTAGAAGAATTTAGGAGAAAAGGAGAAGAAAGCATTCTAGGTAAAAGATCAATATGTAAAGAGGAAAACTACAGACTAAACTTAACTTCAGTAAGAAATGTAATTTTTCATCTTGTTAGTTAAGGTATCTATGTCGGCATAGGAGTTTTCAGTTTCTAGAATTTCAATTAGTTTTGTTCTAATAGTTTTTTAAAAACAATTTCTGAATACGTTTTTGAGACTGGTTGTTAATATTACCTAATAACAATATTCTCATGTCATAAAGTGATGCTCCACAGGTAGATATGAAAGTGTTTAGCTTCTTAATTTTAAAAATTAGCTAAAAATAGCAAAAAGCAGTTCAGAAATGCTCATAGCATGGTAATTACTGCTACAATCATTAGTTACAATTTAAAAGTGGACTGAAATCTCCAAAACTAATGTGAAAGCAGAATTAAAGTTAGTTGATCATGCATGGTCTAATTTGTTATATGTCTTATATTATATAAGACATTGCAAAAACCTTATATTTTGAACAATAGAAAGTAAAATGAACAAATTATTTTTCTTTGTCTAGTAAAACTTGATTCTTCAAATAGAAAAATTTACCTCCATTACTGCTTGTGATAAGCTTACGAGTTTGGATACAGTGCGAGCCAGCAAGCCAGAAATCCCTGATCCCAATAACCGCAAGCTACCTAAGGAACTGTAGGCTAACTGCAGTGCTAACTAGGCTAGCCAATGTGTAATTTAGCTAACCGTAATAGCTTGAATGACTCCTACGACTTGGAGCCATGTGAACCAAGCAAGCAAGAAATCCCTTATCCCATTATAAGGGCAAACCACAAGCTACCTAAGCTAACTGTAGGCCAACCAGTGTGACGTTTAGGCTAACCAGAGTGTTATTTAGGCCAATCAATGTGTTATTTTAATAGGCTAACCAGAGTGGCTCGCTGTCTTGCAGATTATCCGGAATGGTTGCAATTTTGCTGGGATTTTGTAAAACCCCCCATCTTGACGGGTAGGCAAAGCGGTCAGAAATTACAGTGTTTGTATGGGAATCGGATAGCAAATAACTTCTTCCAAAATTGTGTTTTACAAACACTGTAATTTCTGACCGCTTTGCCTACCATGAAGATGGCGTCGAAAACCGTGATAAGGCCTATGATGAAATAGCTTTGCAACATTTTTTTTCCTTGCTTGGAGCATTTGTGCTGCATGCAATTTTTTTTTTATTGGGATGAAGATAATAGCTGATATCTTTCTATGCGAACCTTTCATTCTGTTGTACACAATTTTCTCAAAAATTCTATTGAGGTTGACAGCAATGAAATTGGTCCAGAATTGCAGGCATCAGTTTTGTCATTAGCTTTGTAGATTGGTATAATTTTGGACATTTGGAGCATATAACCTGGCAACCTGACAACATTACACCTTGTCATCCTTACAATTGGACGGCCTTACAACTTGGCAGCCGTGCAACCTTACAACCTGACAGCCTACAACTTGACGGCCTTACAACCTGTCCATCTTACAACCTGACAGCCTTAAATTGAGCCTGACGGCCTGACAACCTTCAACTTGGCAGCTTCACAACCTGACAGCCTGACAAACTTACAACCTGTCAGTCCTACCCGCTATCATTCAAGTTGTAATTTCTACCAAAGACATGGTGTTTGATGTGAGATAAACTAAGTATAAAGCCAGGATCCGAGCTAGGATCCGAGCCAGGATCCGAGCCAGGATCCGAGTTACGATCCGAGCTAGGATCCTCCCTTTGAGCGCCCAGACTGTTCGCGACTTTAGTTTTTCCTGCTATTTTGATCACGTGATTTGGTTCTTCTTTATATCAAGATGGAGGCAAGTGGAGGTGAGCCTTTGCAAATCGCTGTTGTTTAAGTTGAATGGCCCTTTTGTTTGCTGTTTAGTGTTGCAGTTTTGCAGCAGAAAGGCAATTAAATGCTTTTCTATGTTTC
>NC_090884.1:66857667-66862667 GCF_036669925.1 Montipora capricornis
AAGGAAGACGAGAACGTAGGATCTCAAACAGCTTGCTTGCGTAGATCAGAAATAACAGCGGGCCTAAGCATGAACCCTGTGGAACACCGCAATCTAAAGCAAAAGTGTCAAGGATTCTGCCATCAACACCGAAATCCGCTGCACTCTGTCCTCCAAATAAGATTGAAACCACAAAAGCGCATTACCACGTAAGCGTAGCAATGACTGCAATCTTCGCAACAGGATGTCATGATCGACCGTGTCTAAGGCAGCGCTCAGATACAAGGAGTGTTACATAACACTTGTCCATCCTTCTCTGCTGAAGGCGAGATAGTCTTAAATTTCTTCCAAGCAAAACCTACAGTTTTATTGGCCTTTATATCAGAGGTGCGATTAACATGCTCGTTCCAGTTAAGATCTTTAGTTAATATGACACCAAGATGGCTAGCTGACTCAACTGAGGCGAGGGTTTTCCCATGTAGAATGTCATCATCGTGCACAAAATTGCGCTTACACCCTACACGAAGAACCTTGCACTTGTCAGGGTGGAATTCCATTTTCCATTCTTTTTCCCAAACAGCTAGGTTATCAAGATCACCTTCGACTGAGGACTTGACTATCAGCATTAATAGTCAGGTATAAAATAGTGTCATCCACGAACAGCCCCTCTAAGATTGGAGACTAAGGATTCTGGTAGATCGTAATGTAGGAAAGAAATAAGGATGACCCGAGTACCGAACCTTGTGGAACGTCAGAGAGAACTTGCGTACTGTCACAAAATTCTCCTTCCAAGACTACCCTTTGGGATCTTCCAGTCAGGAAGGCTTCAATCCAGCTTTCTAATAATGATACCATTGCTAACCTTATCAAATTCCTTGCTATAAAATGCACAAATAAAGCATCTACTTGATGACCGTCGTGCATTGCGCTAACACGGGTCATTTTATAAAACCTAATAATTGAGTCTCACATGATCTCCCAGTCCTGAAGCCGTGTTGCAAAGGATAAAGGATGCTGTGGTCACTGGCATGTCGGATAATTGAACTAGTGATTGTATTTTGTAATAGTTTACAGCAAATACAGCTCAACGATAATGGACGATAAATGCTAGGGTCACTCCTCGAGCTCTTTTTATAGATATTGACAACAACATTTGCTTTGTTCTAGTCCTCCGGGATTTCACCGCTCTCATAAGACTTGACAACTATAATGGTCAGAACATTATCTGAGATCAACGTCTTCGCAAGACAATCGGCTTTACTCACAAAAAACAAGAAATGGTGGGACGATTTTACCATTTGGTTACAACACATCATCCAGCAGTATCAACTGTTAAGGCAATACTGACGCAAAACTGGAGCCTAATTCAAAATCAGCCATTGCTGAACAGAATATTCAAACAACCTCCTCTCATATCACATACAAAAGTGGAAAATCTCTCAATGGGGACATGCTTGTCAAGGCCAAAGTGTAAATTGAAGGTCTCTTAATTAGTTGCAAACACAAATCCACTTCAGGGAGACAGTGTAGGCCTGCCACACATTTTTTGAACTAAGACAAACAAATTAAGCAAGCCAAGCACCTCAAGCAAGCAAGGCAGTGTAAGCAACCAAAGCATTGCAAGGAAGTAAAGCATCTCAAGCAAGCAAAGCACCTCAAGCAACTGAGAACAGCAGTGCAAGCAAGTAAAGCATTGCAAGGAAGTAAAGCATCTCAAGCAAGCAAAGCAACTCAAGGAAGCACTTGAAAATAGTTTGTGAAAAGCAGTGTAAGCAGGTAAAGTAGTGTAAGCAAGTCAAGCTCCTCAAGCGAGCAAAGCAGTGTAAGGAAGTAAAGCAGTTTAAGAAAGCAAAGCGGTGTGTGAGAAGGTAAAACACTTCCAGCAAGCAAGCTAGTGTAAGGATGTAAAGCACCTCAAGCAAGCAATGCAGTGTAAGGAATTAAAGCACCTTACGCAAGCAAAGCAGGGTACGGAGGTAAAGCAGTCATTGGTAAGAAAGCAAAGCAGTTTAAGAAAGTAAAGCACCTGAAACAAGGAAAGCAGTGAAAGCAATTCAAGCACCTCAAGCAAGCAAAGCAGCGAAATAAAGCAAAGAAGTGTAAGAAAGTATAGCACCTGAAGCGAACCTCAAGCAAACAAAGCAGTGTAAGGTTTTCTTCACACTGAAGAAGAGGGTCCAACATAAGTTTAGCGGGATGCGGGATGGGGCTTAAAATCGAGGCGGGATGTGGGATGAAAATACGTCGGCGACACCGGGATGTGCTCCGTTTTCGTAGGCGGGATACGGGATAGTAAATAACCTCACGTTATGAGTTGAATAGCTTTAATTTGCTTGGAGAATGAAAAATTTGGCCAAAAGACCCTAAAAGACCTTTAGAAACCTCGTAAAAAATGTAAAGTACTCGGACCTTTGCCGCTCACGCAATTTTCTGTTTGTCCTTTAGGAGTAGCACGTGACGCAAGATTAAAGTAAGTCGATCTTTTTCAACCACGTTGCGTTCGTTGACATGAGCGCAATGGCGACATCGTCTCACTCCGCCAACTTTTCTTTTTTTTTTTTTTTCGTTCTCACTCCGCAAACTTCATCTGAAACCTCTGACATAATAAAACTGCGTTGCAATTTATTACGAAAAGGGAAGCTTTGGAAAAGCAGTTTTCTCCGTGTAAGGAAAGAATTCGGGCAGTGAAGAAGGAAAAAAACGCTAAACAAAATCCGGGAAAACTGAAAAATCCGCTGAAAAAGGCCTGCTATCACCTGGCACATGAAAGCATTCTAAATGGAGCAGTCTGCCGCTGCTCTACGTCACTTTCCGAGTCACTGTTATCATCATCGTTATTACAAAATTCGTCAATATAAGTATCCTCACCAGTATCCTCCTCAGGGTCTTCGCCCTCTTCACTAGACTCACAACAATCGCTAGGCCCAAAGGTCTTACAAATCGGTAGGGTACGTTCAAGGACGTTTCAGTTCCTGTGCCTGACACATTTTACCATGGCGCCATGCCAATACCTCATCTGCGATTCTTCTTTTCGATTGCATTGGTTGCGGCAGTGGGTTTAAGTAAGTGGATTCCTGGTAGTCTAGAGGTATGTTGTAGGTAGGAAGCTTTGAGGTTTAAAAACAAGTCTGTTGGCATCAGGAGGTCCTCACTCTCACATAGCAGTGGCCAGGAACGCCATTCTCAGCCATTCAAATCCCATTCTCAGCAAGGACACTTTATCTCCCATTCCCAGAAACGAATTCCATTTTCTAGTGATCAAATCCCATTTTCCCACCGAAAAATCAGGTCAATCCCAGCTCCCGTTTTACCCAGTCATGACTATCAACGAAATTACTTTCCTCGACACAGTAGTTTAAAACTCATTATAAGCCGACTGAAACTTTTCAATATACACTCTTCAACTCATGCGGCCACCCCCCAGGCGTAAAAAATGGCTTCATTAATGGTGAGGCAATGAGACTTCTTAGGACTAACTCTTTGAAAACAACCTGATTTGTAGAGAGCCTTGAGGAGTTCAAACAACGCCTGAGAGAGCGTGGCTATCCAAACAAAACCATAGAAAAAGGCGAACGAGAGGTTTTTGCCCTTTTTAACTACGTACGACCTAGCAGTTAAAAATCTTAAACAGATATTAATGGAACAATGGAGCCTAAAAGCTCCTACAATATCATACAAAACAGGTAAATCTCTTAGGCCCGTTTTAAACGTCGCATTTCACATGTGCCGAATCTAATGCAAATGAGACAAATCTATTGTTTTCGGTCATTTGTATTAGATTCGGCAAATGTGAAATGCGACGTTTAAAACGGGCCTTAAAGATACGCACGTCTGTGCAAAAATATAATTTTAATGCTGTTATGCAGAATGCGCGACGCCCGCAAAAAACACACTGACGGAGTACGTGCAGGCCAACGCAATGTTGTACCCAATTCAAATTTCTCGGGGATAAGATTCTTTGTGTATTGTTTTGCATGATAATGTAGCATTCATATGGAAATATTTGAAACAAAACGTTTTTTCCCAAACGAACTGAATTGGGTACAACATTAAGTTGGGCGAATTGGTCTATTCTCTATTTTCGAATTCCCCATAATACGCTTTGTTTGCCCCCCAAATTTTGCATAAACTATTGTTTTCAAATGCTCTTAGGGACACTGCATATTCCCAAGAGCATTTGAAAACAATGGTTTATGCAAAATTTGGGGGGCAAACAGAGTGTATTATGGGGAATTCGAAAATAGAGAATTAACTTCTATCTACAAATGCAAGCACATAATGTACACTCATTTCAATCCTCTGTAAGTAGCGTTTTTCAGTCTAACTGAACTTTTGCGTCTAAGTCAAGTCATTACATCACTGCTTAATGAGAGTTCATCTTTGGTAATGTAGAAGCTATAGGACGTTCTCAACCAATCTCTAGAGACACCAATAACAATAGAGAAACGTACGAATTCTGGTGGACGAACAAAAGACGCTAATGAGAGATCTTTTGTTTTCGTCCACCAACATGGAGGCGATGACGTCACGTGAAAACCATTTATATAAATTGTTGATCAGTTGAGCTGGGGCAACGTAGTCTCAACAAGGCGGGATCGGGATGAAAATGCACATTGCGGCGGGATGGCGGGATGGAATTAAAATACCACTCATGAATAAAAACACTTGTTTCAGTTCATTCCTGTTCGTTACATCGGTCACTACTGAGTTACAATCTCTGTTTCCATCAAGGATCTCATAAGCAAGATAAAAGCCAGCAAAGACCTCTTGAAAGCTCTTGTGCAGAAAGCCAAAGCGCAAGGAACATTTCCTCTTGCTGCCACCGGTCTGGATCGACAGAAACCCAAACTTGATCAAATTACTGGAACTGCCTTTCAATTGATTCTCGTCGAAATATAACTCTCTTTTACGTAAAGACTGCAACGCCATGCATCCCAACTGCACCAGGTCATCCTTGTAAACTTCCAGTAGGTCCACACTACTGCCACTCGATGATCCAATTCTCTTTTCATATCTTAACA
>NC_090884.1:66872667-66875167 GCF_036669925.1 Montipora capricornis
TTTGCTGGAGACCGCTTATCACCCTTTCTTTTATATATCGGTTTTATAACACCTATGTTCCAATTGGTTGGGAATGTTCCACTGTCTAGTATATCATTGAACAGTTTTTCTAATGAAGGCATTAGATAATAGCGTCCGTGTTTAATCATTTCATTAAGGATACAATCCATACCCGAAGCTTTCTTCAACTTGAGTTTTGATATTTGTTCATGGATTTCGTTGGTCGTAATAGGTTGTCCTAAAATGTCGTTATTCGGTGAATTTTCGTTTTCCCAGTCCATATCTTCATTTGAAAAGTCCAAAGTGGTGTGCGGTTCCTGGCTATCATATAATAATTTCTGATAATGACATATCCAATCTTCTGACGAAACAGAGGTTTCCTCTTCGACAGCATCGCTTTTCTAAGTTGATTAATATACCTCCAGAAATCTTGACTGTGTTTTGGGTGTAAAGCATTAATTTCATTTACTTTTTGGTTTTTGTATCTTTTATGCATCATTTTGACATGCTTTTTGTATTTCTTTTTAAGAACAAAATAATCTTGTCGTAGTGATTGGTGAGAACTGGGGTTAATTTTCTTTACTAATTGTTGCAGTTGTTTCTTTAACTGTCTCAGGGTGTGATCGTACCATGGTTTCTTTTCTTTGGTAGTTTTAGATGTTTTCCGCGATGTTGCTAGGCATGATTTGGCCACCGAATTGATAATTTGGTTAAATTGCGAGATTTCATCGTCTACTGATGCGTGGTGTTCTGAGTTGAAGGAATCAAATAATCTTTGAACATTAGGATTGGATAATGCACTGAGAAATTTGTCTTTTGAATCTGCCTTCCAAAGAAACTTTTTAAAGTTCTTTTGAGTAGGTGCCGCTTTGCATAGTGGTTGTCTAGGTGCATTGTCTTTTACCACGTGAGAGCGGGAGGGAGTTAATTTTAGACTGATAGGACAATGATCTGAGTAGGTTGTCAAGGCTTGAACTTGAAATCCTAATATCGTCTTTATAAGGTCTTCACTTGCTAGTGCGTAATAGACTGTGCTTGCCCCATTAGTTTGATAGCAAGTGTATTTTCCATCGAGATCACCTGTTAGCCTGCCATTCAAAATTCGCAATCTATTTCCTATGCATAATCGTAATATTTCTCTTCCTACTTTGTTGATTGTGTAGTCCGCGTTGTTTCGCTTTGGGCAATCCGTGTCTCGATTGTAGGTATTACGAATTGTTAAAAATTCATCCGCATCGTTTTCAATGAAATCGTTTAATGTCCCCGTTCTCGCATTGAAGTCACCAAGTAAAAGAACTTGGCCTTGGGTAGAGTACTTGTGAATTTCTTTTTCTAAGATACTGATAACGTCTTCTCCTGCCTTTCGTTGTGATTGTAGTGGGGGTAGATAAACTGCAGCCAGGAAAATGTCTGCCTGGAGTCCAAGCAATTGCTTATGTAATCGGCACCAAATTATGTTGGGGGAATCACTGTGTATACGAGAAACAAAATTTTGATGATGGTCTCGAATTAATACCGATACCCCTGCTTGGCCTCGTCTGCTTACGGTGTTTTTAACGGTTGAGTACACTGTGTACCCTTGAAAAGTTAATGTCTCGTCTTTTGCCCATGTTTCTTGGAGACAGATAATATCAAATTTGGATAGCTTAGATTTAATTGATTTAATGTTCAAGTTGGTATTCGAGACGGTTTGTTTCGTCGGTTTAAGCCTAGTTTTTAGGCCTTGAATATTCCAAGAAATTATATTTAAAACGTTATTTTGATTATTCATCTTGAAGAAATAATAGTAATGATTAGATAACTTAAAGTACGTTGAAAAATAAAGGATAACTGTTGGACTACGTAAAAAATTAATAGAATAATATCAGTCGAATAAATACGACTAGATTGATTTGCATAAGCTGATAAAAGTAAGTGACTATTAAAGTAAAGCTTACTGTTGATTTCCGAAAGTGTAGCCAGAAGTAAATTCAGCAATTGCTGTGACGGGTCCCTTGATGGGTTCCTAGTTCCACTTGGTCGAGTGTTGAAATGTTTTCCTCTTCGATTATGTGACTGTTGCTTAGATCGTGGCGAAGTGGAAGAGTGTCCATTTTTTCTTGCCCATTGTATTGCCCATTGCGCCAGCCAAAACAGCAAGACCTCGCTTGTTATAATGCTTTCCGTCACGTGTAAAAAGGCTTGCCTCCGTCGCTTTAACATCTATAAATTCCACATCCAGCAATTTCATTTCCTCGTTTAATTGAGCGATCCTGTCGTTCTTGGTATCTCCATTGTTGTTGAATTGTGGTGGGATTTTGCAGAAGGCAGTTTTGGCATTTGGGAACTTGGAGCGTGATTCTGTATGGGTATATAAGGGTATACATGGGTATATAGGGTTATACATGGGTATATAGGGGTATATAAGGGTATACATTGATCGGATATATAGGGGTATACATGGGTATGTAAGGGTAGACATGGGTATATAGGGGTATATAAGGGTATATAGGGGTATACA
>NC_090884.1:66882667-66890167 GCF_036669925.1 Montipora capricornis
CACCATGGTTCCGTCTTCCTCCACTGAATCCACTACTTTAGCATCTTGTCATGCACCCTGACCAATTTCAAAACTGAGGGTTTGATAGTTGCAAAGCTCTTCAGTCGCAAAGCTTTTCATACAGTGTACATGTATCAATATTGAAACTCGAGTAAAAGGTGTTTTGTATCTATCATAAAAATACTGCACACTATCCCACTGTGCTTCCAGCCACTGTGCTTCCATCAACCTGAACTGCCTTTCTGATCAAATTATCCTTTAGTGGAAATTTACTCAAAATATAATCTAATGAACTTTGAAAATAGAAGCGAGCAGTAGCATAGAATTTCTGATACAAAGTTACTGAAATGTTTCCTTCATTCAAGGGTCTGTCAAGTGTAGGCTTTGTAACACCCCCAAGGAAGATGGTGTGGTAAACTTGGCCTGAATATTTCCTCATCCAAGTTATTCATGCTATGAAAATATGATAAATCTTAATTCAAAATAATCATTTCCTTGCTATCCCATGAGGAATCAAGCTAATGTTTTAATTTGAGCGTCAACAATCACTTTATGTCTGGTCCCGAGGGAAACAGTAATATACTAGTTTTGTCTTTCTGAGAGTCCTTATGTTTCCCGAGATGTAGTCTAGGTTAGCCTGGGTACCAGAGGTTTTCTCACGGAATGTTTTCCGAGTTGTGGGCCGGAGGTGTGAATCCGTGAGATAAACCTCAGGCAAAGAGCGCCTTGACCGTGTCAATCACAGCTATGGTTTCCATTCGGGATCACATCCAAAGTCACAGGAAATACATGTATCACATCATTTTGAAAGGAAATGGATTGATCAAACTTGGGAACGCGGGCATGCAGAGCTTAATTGTCTCTTTTAATATTACAAAAATACTTCGGCTTTTACATTTCTTAAACTACATGTAGATGAAAATGAATAAACTGTCAAAGGAGATCATAGCCAAGACCTGCACGAGATAAAGTTTTTGAACTTTGATAAAAAATTCAGTACATTGAACACAGTTGACTCTTGCGCTGACTGTTTACATAAACTCTTTCCCCATAATATTTCGTGCAATTTAATTTTTCGACTTTCAGAGATTATTTCCTTAATACATGTAAACTACCACCCCTCAGCTTTCTAAAATCATGGAATAGGAATTTGACATCGAAATCCCAAATTTTCAGAGGAGTTTCAAAACATGCAGGGTTTTTGCTACAGTTACATGCAAGACACGCAATGACTGAACACCGCTCTCACAGAACGCAGCTGAAAAATTAAATACCCATTACAGTCTCTATTACAGTCTGAGTGTGGCAGAGAAAAATAATGATCCATACAAGATTTTCTTTGTTGAGTCAAAACCGTTTGGAATTCATCAGAAAGTAGCAACATCAATTGCCTGGACAAAGGATTGATTTCCGAGACAAATCGCTGGTTCAATGCATTCTCAGCAGTTTTCAGCATTTCATCTTGGATTGTTCATTCTGTAGCCTTTAAGGTAAAAGTTATTTGCTGTCAACTGCTCTCTCACACAATCCTTTTCGGCGGAATTGTCACCATTATGCAGGGAGATGACTGATCATCAAGTTCTTCTCGCATAAACACAAAGCCTTAATAAAAAAAGACTTTTCCCAAACTGCAAAGTGGGAAGAACAGCCAAAAATCAGTTTCACCGAGTGATAGTACGCCCTCATTGTAATTGTCGCCCAATCACAGTGCTTGGCACATTCAGCAAAACTTCCAAATTCTGGATGTTTACATACACCCGGGATTGTAATTGGTTCAGTGCTATCAAAGAAATGGCTCTCTGGGCCAGAGGCTCTTCTCGTGGGTTGAAAATGAGTGCGTGTATGAGAGTAAGACTGCAAAAAGGCCTCTGACACCCAGGTTAAGTCGAGAGAAACATCAGGACTTGAGGGAAAACAGAACTAACCAGCTTCCGGAGGGACCAGACATTAACCCATTGGCTCCCAGGGGTTCCCCATTGACGAGTAAAATTCGCCTGGAGTTAGACAGAGTAAAATTGTCTGGCATTAGAAAGAGAAGAATACTAAGTCTGGCCGGCTTAGGCCGGTTTGGGCATCAAAGGGTTAAATGCTTTGTTACATAATTATTTAGAATTTTCCTTCAACAATCACAGCAAAACGTCCGGAGTGGGCAACAACTGTGGAATTGTATCCCAGTCGGGATACATTTGAATTTTATCAGGGGCACATGACCAAGAATCAACCAATCACAGTGCTTGTTTGGTTAAGTGAAAGTCTAGGTATATTACAATGGGGTACATTATAAGGTTTGCGAACACGTCTAGGAGTAAAAAATAAAGAACACGAATCAAACAAAAATGCCCTTCTTGGTACCTTATCTCATTACCTTATCAGTGTTTTTGTGGCATAGTCTGGCTATTATTTTCAACTTGATTGCAATGGGTTATAGGTTTGCTGTTTTTCTTTCTCTATATTAATTTTATTTTCGACTCCTAAACATGTTTGCAAATTCCCCACACAAACCCTTATTATAACTTGTGTAACTGATCATGACACTCAAATTACAACAATTTAGCGGGGTGTGCCTGTGGCTCTTTTTGCTCGAAATACTAAGAGCAGTACCTGAAACACTAGCAATGTTTTTGTGTCCTATTTAACACCTGGAATGTGTATGGAATGAAAACCTAGTAATGTGATCACAGACAAAATGATCTATGTTATGGACACCCACCCTCAAATAAAATTAATGTCTACATGTATAATACTGCTAGGTTTGTATCAGACGATGCCCCCATTCTCACAGACACACTCCTCACACCCAATGAAATTACTTTAAGTTATGAGGAAAAAGAGAAATGAAGCAAAATCTTCCAATTTATTTTGTTTTTTGGTTGATCAACAACAGTTTGCATATTGTATTTTGTTCAATGTTGGGTTCAAATTGAAATTAGGATATTAATCTCTTGACTGCAGGTAGTAATGGATGGACTTGATAGTCTGCTATTTATGAGCTCTCTTATGTTTTGCCTAAAGCACATTAGTTTTGTTGAGTTTGTGTATACAGTGAATCCTTCATACAGTGTATCTTAAAATAAAGAGACGCTTTGGGCATCATGCAATCAGATCATTTGATGTATGTAACACTTGAAGTAAATTTCACTTTTCAAACACCGTTTATTTTTAATTATAATAAAACGAAAGTTCACAGCCAACTAGTTTCTATATACGGGTATCAAGGAAATATCCATGGAAATTCAGAATTTCGAGAGCAAAGTTCAAAACTTGCACACGGAGTTGAAAACTTGGTTCAATTGTCATAACTACTGGTCATGCATGACATAGCTTGACTGTAAATGCTCTGGGCATCTATCTTCAGTACAGCATTAATTTATAAATTATAATATATTCCTTGAGTTACTAACCCCCCTTCTTGGGGCAAACCAGTAATGGGTGTACAATAATGTTATGTGCCTGTAAGGTCAAGCGAAAGCTGCAAGATATTTTGGCATAAGCCATAAGGGATGTCAAATGTAGACTACATCATTTTATGAATTTTAAATCCTGTCCACTGTAGTCACCTTTGTCAACAATATGTTTACAAATGAACCAGTCATGGAGATGGTTGTAAATTAACACAGTCAAAGAAGATTGTGCATACAATGCAAAAGGGAGAGGTTCCACAAACATGTACCTGCAATGTATTGGAGATTGTGCTGTACTAATCAGAAGCAAAATCTAGGAAAATGGCAAAGATGGAATTAAAAATTATCTTTGGATCTGCCAAGAAAAGAAATTTTTGTCAGGGAAACTTAATTCAGAATTCCAAAACCAAACAAGATCAGGACCTAACAGTACTGATCATAGAGAAGATGGTGAAGATGAACAGTCATTGCAAAGGTTATGGGAACAGATTCTACCTTATACAGATAAAACCTCACAATACTTCAACTCAAAGCAGCATCGTCTGACACAGTAGAAAGAGAATTAATTTTGTAGATGAAAGAAGTCCACATAGTGAACTCACATCAGTGAGCCCAGAGACTCACCTATTAACGACTGTTGTAAGCATCGAAAACAATGCAGTTACAAAAGAGTCTTAATAGACCTCTTTACAGTTGTGTGCTTAGTTACCTGGCCTTTAAATGAAAGTGAGGCTAGTGTTGACCTTGCTGTGATACAGACCTCCCTCCTTTTCATATGTTAAAGATGTTTTTGTCATGCTAATGAGTAAGAATTTACATAAGAAAAGCAGTGAGGTTTCCATCAAAGCAAGGTCAACTCCAGCCTCACTTTCATTCAGAGGGTGGGTAACTAAGCACACAACTGTAAAATGGTCTATTACAACAAACACCAAGAGAGAAGGCAATGCAAGAGCATTTAAGCTGAATCTACACCGACAGTAAGAAGTTCACTACTGGTGTGGGGCCATTTACAAGAAGGTCATAATCAGTGAAATTGTCTTTGACCTTTACGTCTACAACATAACATAATTTTTGCAAGAACATCCAAAAGCATCCAGATGAAAAACTGCAAATGTCATCAAGACTTTTTAACTATTGCCATCAAGAATACAAGTATTTTCAATCATTAGGAAGTGCAAATTTAGAAAACTGGAAGAACACCATTATTACAGTCATGACTCAATACTGTATAGTTGCGACTTTCTATTTTCCATTAAGATTTGTGCAGTCTGCATTTCACCTTTTTAATGGCATATTTACATGTACCATTCTAGTGAATAAAGAAAAAGAATAAAGGTAAATATCAGGCAACATAAATTATAACTCGTTTGAAGGGTGACCCTGTTTTCAAAAGGTGTTATGCTTAAGGTTACTTGAATACATGTGAGTGAAGAAATATTCCATGAATATTGCCAAAACCCCTGTGCAGTATTATAATTTTTATTAGAATTTCTCCTCTTTGAAGTTCTATTAATTTTGTTAATGTCCATTGCCCATGTTAACTTCTTCCTTCATATTACTATTTAATTTGTTTCTCTGTGGAGTTTTAAAATATTTGCCAGTTTTTAAATGAGTGTATGTCAGTTTTAGCACTTTTTATTTTCTTCTGCTTTTGGAAAACTTAAACTTAATAATTTCCCTGCAGGCAGAGTATAGAGGTATTGGTCAACACAAGGTGGATGTACATGTATCATATTTGCATCCTAGCTAATCAGCACTTAAAGTTACCCTCCATGCAGTGCATTTGAATTAGAGAGGCTTTAAAACACCTGTCCACTTCACAGGATAAGATGATGTCAAAGACTCCCTAGTTTATTAAAAATGCAATGCATGTGCACGTGCCTAAATTAATATGCAGCACGTGAGTTTTATGCTTTCAGACTTTTAAACTTGTGTTTTGCATTAAAAATAAGTGACTGTTTGACGTCATCTTATCCCCGTTCCAGCCCTCTGAGGTTTAAGCTGTTAGTCTTGAACGTGAATAATGGCACACCGTGAAATCCCAAACTTGCACTCGAAGGAAACAGCCTTGGATAAAACTCAAAGCTCAAAATGGTGACTTATTGCATTTGGCCCAGCTGAGATCAAAATCCAGCCACAGGCCTGGATATTGATTTTACTTAGAAACCTTGCGTATGTTCATCCCCTGGAAGCTACCCAGAAATCTGTTTTTTTGTTTTGTCAATTCCTAACCTGCCTGCACGTTACTTCCTTCTCCTTTGATTCTATCCTGCCTTGAAGTTCCCTTCTCCTTGTTTTGTAGGTTTAAGTGGAGATAAGTGCAACAGGTTTTCCATTCAGTCCCTTGGTGTGAAGGGTGCATGTGCAGACACTGAACTTGTTGCCGGTGGTACTTCTAGCCTGAGCACTTGCCCGGTTCCTACCTCCCCTCCCACCCCAACAGCAGCAACAACAACAACAACGTGGCTCATCTTTAAAAAGATAATTTTAAAATCACGCAGTATCTCTACTTGAGCTCAAGGTAAGCATGTGGCTGATTGAGGGTGGTAATCGACTCCCAGGGGTTTCCTATTGATGAGTAAAATCATCTGGCGTCAGACAGAGTAAAATACTAAGTACGGCTGGTTCAGGCCGGCCTGGGAGTCAAAGGGTTAATGATTTTTTTTACACATCCAAGAACAAAACACTGATCCACTTCTTATCAATTTTTATCTTCTTGTACATAGTGAGGAAAGATGTCAAAAAAGCCAGAGCATGGTAAGAAGCCACCAGCATGGAAGGTTGTCAAAGGTGTTGGTTTGGAAATATTGCAGGGGAAGAAAAAGGAAGATCAACATTCTGGTAAATTATTTTCTAGTTTCTGGTACATAACAACAGTATATCTTGACAACAATAATGGCACATAGTTTCTATTAAAAAAAAACCCCACGCATCATTTGTTTTTCAAACTTGATGAAAGCGCAAATTAGGAAGTTTGATGTCCAAGCTTACATGTAGGGTATCGTGCAAGGAAAAGGCTGAAATCTATCACCACGGCAGACCTTGGCTTCCCTGTTGACAAGAAGATCTTTATCAATGAAAGCTTAATGCCAAAGAATAAGGAACTTTTCAAATATTGCTTAAAATTTAAAAAAGACAACAGTTACAAGTTCCTTGTGGACTAATGGTGGAAAAATTTTCTTGAGGAGGAATGCCTGTTCTCCTGTGATACCTATCAACTCTTCTGCTGATATCCTATCATCATCATCTTAAAAGATAAGTTCTATTGATACTTGTAAGTTTTGTGATAGGTGTCCTGGAGGAGTCCCTTATCTTGATAGCTCCAGTTGTCCATCCAGCTATGCCTCATTACCTCGACTCGATATAACTTCTTCTATTTCTAAGATTGGTCATCTTACTAATTTAAATATTGACCTTCATATGCCCTCTGACTTGAATTTTAATTATTTCACTACACATGACTTTCATGCTAATGAAGATATTGTAAAGTGTCTAGCTGATAGTTCATTCTCCTTTCTTAATTGTAATATTAGGAGTTTGCAGGCTAATTTTGATAATCTGGTTAATATGCTATCCGAATTACATTTCCCTATATCTGTATTACATGTAAGTGTAACTGAGACTAAGCTAAAGAATGATCAAGAGGCTCTCCTAAATATTGCGATATCTGGTTATGTACAACTTTTTGTCCCAACCAAGCTGCACCTACATGCCGGGGGAGTGGGCTTCTATGTGAAGGATGATGTTGCATATACTCATCGTTCTGATCTCTCTGCCCAAAAGCAAAATGATTATGAATCCCTATGGATTGAAATTCAAAATAGTAAGGGATGTAATACCATTTATGGGGCTTTTTATAGACACCCCCATGGTAATGTAGATGCTTTTCTTAATCATATTAATATGATTGTAGAAAGTGTACATCGAGAAAACAAGTTTTGTGTTTTTCTAGGAGACTTTATCTTAGATCTCCTTAAGTTTGAATCACATCGTGATACAGACAGGTTTCTTAATACCCTGGGTGCTTTTTATTTTCAACCCCAAATCCTGCAGCCAACTAGAATAACAGACCACTCTGCAACTCTTGTTGGCAATATAT
>NC_090884.1:66897667-66905167 GCF_036669925.1 Montipora capricornis
CAAGAATGTGTTTTGCCAGTAGATGGTATTAATACTCTAGTCATTGATGCAGTGATTGGTTATCAAAGTCATGATGTTATTGGTTGATTGCTAGTTGAGCCTAGATGTCATTGGCCATGAAGACTGTAAAATAGTGATTGGTGCATTTTGATCCATCTTAGTCTAATGTCTTTATGTGTCAGTCAGTTATTTTTATTGTTGCAGCTGCTGTTGTTGATAAGTCATATGTAGGGCAGCAGAAAGTTGTTGGAATTGGTTTCCTGTTGTTTTAAGTTAGTAAACCAAAGCTCTTTTCTGTACTGTCCATTGGTAGTAAAATTTAGGCTCTGTGTTGATCCCTGGTGAAAATCTTTTGAGGATCTTTAAAGATCTTCAAAGATCTTCATAAAGATCTTTGATGATCCTTATGAGGATCTTAACAAGGATCCTCAAAAATTCTTGCCAAGATCCTTAAGGATCCTCAAAGATCCTTGAGGATCCTTCAATTTTCTTGCCAAGATCTTTGAGGATCTTCAAAGATCTTCAAGGATAATTAGCAGATCTTACCAAGATCTTTAATGATCCTTCGCGGATCTTCGAGGATCTTACCAAAGATCTTTAAGGGTCCTCATACAATCCTTGAGGATCTTTCGAGGATCCTTTTAAGGTTTCTTTCAAGATCACTATAAGGATCCTGTCAAAGATTTTATTAAGATCCTTTCAAGGATCCTTTTAAGATCCTTGTAAGATCCTCAGTCACTCTTTGAGGATCTTCAAGGATCCTTTTGAGGATCTTTCCAAGATTTTGTGTGTGGATCTTGGTAAGATCTTTGCAAGATCCTGATAATTTCCTCAAGGATCTTGATGAAGTATCCCAAGAGTCCTCAATGTTAGAAAATCTTTGAAGATCCTTTAAAGATCCTTCAAGGATCCTGTGAAGATCTTCATCTTTAAAGATCTTTGTCAGGTCTTTGAAGATCTTTGAAGATCTTTAAAGATCCTTTAAGGATTTTCACCAGGGAATTGTCACCATTAATTTTTTTGTTGTTACATGTTTGTGTTGAGTCACTCTTGCATTCAAACGTGTTGAGCACATGTGAAGATGTGATTGGACTAAACGCAATAGACACATGTTTGAGCTGCAGAAGCCCATCACAGTTATGAAAATTACTTGAGCAGTAAGTAACAAACGTAAAGCCTGAAAAATGTCTGCTTAAACAGGATTTGAATCCGTAACTTGTGGGTGGGAAACTACTCTACTTCTGAGCTGTCTTGTGGGATCACTGGTGACGTGATCATATTGAATTTTCATATGAAAGTAGCAATGGTTATTCGTAGAAAATCATGAAAACTGAAGCAAACTCACCTTAAATGAGGTCTTTATGATAATGGCCTTTAGTAACAAGAATGATGCCTTGGAGATCTTTTCTGACACTTTTTCAGGTGCTGTTGATGGAAAAACCAAGTACACACTGCTATGTTGCCTTCTGGTCAAGCTGGGGTCACAAGTGTTGAGGGATGTGTTTGACAGAACAATTCATCCTCAAGACCTTTGCAGTGCCTTGAAAAATGAGCCAGCGCACTCTAAGCTTCAGTCTCTTCGAAAAGAAGGAATCCTCAATCCAGTGCAGTGGAGTCAATTGTATCCAGCAAACTCCTCTTCAGTATCATCCACAGGCTTTGACCCTTCTCTATTGATTGTGCTTCTGAGAACAATCTGTAACCTGAGACCTCCATCCTCTGGCTGGGATCTACTTCCTCATTCGCTTGATGCCAGCTGTGAGTCTGTCATTGTACGGTTGAAGTATTGTGTGAATGCACTATCAGCCCATGCTGGAGAGGCCTCTGTTAGTGATGCAACGTTCTGTAAGTATAGAGAGCAGATTCAGAACACACTGGTACGATTGGGTGGAGCTGAATATGAAGATGCCATTCGTGAAATAGAGAAACAAGAAATGGATCCATGGGATGAGGAACATTTCAAAGAACTTCTGAAGCAGTGGAAAGATGGTGACGACAGAATTAAGGACAAACTGAATGAGTGGGAGTGTATAATGAAGACATCTGGAGAGGCAGGTGGGTTTTTGGGAGCAAAAACTTAGGGTGCTGTTACAACAACTGGTATTTTTAAGGACTGGTGTCTTCTGTTGGAAAAAAAAAAGTGAAAGGAGTTTTTTCTTAGCTGCTGATTACTGTGAATCACCAACTGTGTGTAGTTTATTGGTAATGGCTGCCTGAAATGTCTAGCAGCAACCAGCTTCTAGAAGGAAAAATGCTCTTATGGCTGGGAAACGCTAGAAATCTAGCAAAATGCAAAGAACTCCCATGTACAAGGGGTCACAGCACTGATAAAATCAGTGGACAGAGGGAGGGAAGGGTGGGGAACACCAATAAAGAAATCCCAATATGCCACTAAAACAACTCAAATGGCTATGAGCAACAATGCAATGTATTTTGATTTGTCATGCTCACTGGTTTCAAAAGGTCACAAGATCCTGTTGCATGTGTCTATTTATGATCACTTCTGACCACAGAGGATGGACAATAATATTACTCCTTGTTGTTAAGTCTAATTTGACTGCTTTACACTAAAAACTGTGGAAATAATCAGTTTAACTCTAAACTGAAAATTTTAAAGAGACTGAAGCACCCGGTCACTGTGTTATAATTTCTCTCTTGAATTTGACTTTTTTACAAAAAGACAGTGACGGAACCAGGTAATTAGGGACACTTTTAATGTCAATTACCATTATTTTCATGATCACTTTGATTTTACACCTGGGAGATGTGGTAGTTGATAAGACAATACACTTATCCTTATTCAACTTCTTGACAATCCTTTAATTTTCTTACTATTGAAATAGCATCTAATTTACAAACCGGTGAATCATCAAATTTTTCCAAATGTCTATGTCTGCCAATGACTCTATTGTTTTCTATTTCCAAAAGAATTTCAACAACCTTGGAAGCAAATTAAAGTGAATAACAATTAACTCAATAGTTTATTTGACCAGGGTAACACTCCCAAAATATACGCATGACCAAGCTGAAGCCCCATTGGCTGATGATCAGCGACTGCGAGTCCTCCGGCCACGAAAAGATCAGTTACACATGGACAACGCCGATCCATCTGCGATCCGGCAGGTACACAGAGACATTTGAGCATGTTCATGGCAACTTCGTAACATCTTCTACGACAACGAAGCTTCTCGAATCAACATGAACGCGGTTAATCGCCAAATCGAGAAGGTTTTTGTCAACCTCCAGCGCTCGGAAAAAAACCTTCAAACCAGTACCGTCCGACGGTTATAGGCCAGACAAGCTACTCACACGCTTCAAGCAGCACTTCGCAGCACCGCCACTTCAAAGAACACCCGCTGCTCTCATCTCACAACCTCCGCCCTAATTTATTGCCAACCTACAGCAACTTTCAGTACAAAATCCGGTAAACCACGATCCACCAACTCTAGACGAGGTTTATGACGCCTGTAAAACAGCAAAAAACCGTAAAGCCAGTAGTGATATCCCGAGCGAGTTCCTGAAACACGGCCCAGACTGCCCACAGTTTCTATAGGAGCTGTACCAGCTAATTCTCGAGGTCTGGCGCCCTCAACAGCTACCTGAAGAATGGTCATTTTCGAACCTGACGTGCTTGTGGAAACGGAAATACCTGCGTTCATGCACGACCATGTGGTGCGGACTGAGCGTTGGATCGGCAATTTGCAAGCTTACGATATCTATCATACTACACGGGCTTGAACGCTGGCTTCGACTGCAAATACACTACCATCAAAACGGTTTTTTGCAGGACAAATCAACAAATAACGGGATTTTTCTACTCGAAAAAAAAAAAGTCTCAACAAGTCTCTGGGGTAAACCGGGAGCCACTATTTACTTCATTTGTTGACTACAGTGCGGCTTATGAAAAATTATGTTGTAGGACAATGTTTCTCAGCGTACGAACGCGTTTTCCACCTGGCCAGGACCTACCATGGCTGGATATTCTCCAGCATCTGTACAGTCGAACTTACTGCAGATTCCCGAAGGCTGGACCAACAGCAACATTCCCTCAACTAGTGGTACGAAGCAGGGAGGGCCCGAGGGGCCAGTATTATTTTCACTCCTGTTCTACGTATGCATGCGAGATTTTATGGAAATCGCACGGGCTCTCGACATTGATTTTTTCACATACCGTTACCGAAGTAACTCGCACGCCATTCTAGCCGCTGACCGAGACCCGAGAAACACTCTAAAAGGTCAACACACCCTGTCCTGGTGCGGTTATGCAAGTGACCTGGTATTGCTGACCAAGTCACAAAACTCACTCGATACAGCGACATTCGAGCTATCAAGGACGTTTGGGCAATACTCGCTGATGGTCAATCCAACCAAAACCGAGACCATGATATCAAATTTTCAATTTCTCCAAGACTCCAACCCAAAACAACCGCTTCTTCCTCAACGGTGCCGCCTTCATTTGCATCCTACCCAAGGTCCATAATCCAGCTTGATAACAAAACAGTCCAAAACACTGAACAGTTCCGTTACCACAGAGCTCAAATCCAGTTCGATAACACCGGTGACGCGGAAATCAACATGCGTGTTGACAAGTTAAGGCCAAATTTGCATCCAGAAACTGATTCTTCTGCAATTAAAAAAATCAGGCTTGCTACAAGAATCCTAGCCTTTAACGACTTTAACGCCGAATTGAGGTCCTGTCTCGCCTACGGCTGCCAATGCTGGACAATTACAGCACGAAACTTTGACAGAATCTACGCTGTGTACAACGAATTTCTCCGTTCGATGATCCGAAACGGTTGGGCCTGCGCTAAAAGCGCAAGTCATAATGACGAGAATTTCGGGTTCAAATGGTCAACCAAGAAACTCCACGCCGTTTGCAACGCCATTCCAGTATCAGACTTCGTAAAATCAGTGCAAAGGAAATATCTCGGTCACCTGAATTCGCTGCCCGGACAATCAAGCCCCAAAACAGTTACTATTCACGCTAGATAAGCGTGGTTTCTACCAGAAAGTTCCACTAATTCACCAGGTTTGGAAGACTCAAAACATTGAGAAGGATCCACGATAAATTTTACAGATGCCGTGAACCGGCGATATTGAGTGATTCCCGTCCCGATGGATCTGGAAAGATTCGATGGGCTAAAACAATGAATGAATGAATGAATGAATGAATGTGGAAATACATTTTCACTTGAAATGGAAAAAACTGCTGGTAACTTTCAGAGTTTTCTGTCTGAAGAAATCACTTTTCCCTCTTCTTGATCAGTACAAAATGACTTTATCAAGCAAGAGAAGACTGCACAAGAAGTTTATAAAATCCCTTGTGTGTTATCAAAAAGTAGATTTTTATCCCACCCAACTTTATTGATAATTGTTAGCTTATCCATATTCTTTTGGCATATTGAATTTGTATTCCTGGGAAACAGCTACCAGTTTAAATGCTCTATCTTGTAGCATTTGTTGAACGTTTATGCTGTTGGTCTACACTTGAGGCATACAGTTGCTATCTTTCCAGGGCCCACACAAATTTTGGAATATTTACTATGTCTTTTTGCTGTTATTCACTGGATTTCTTTGATAAACAATAATTACAGTGTGTGCTCTCAATGTGAAGTGATTTTTCCTCTGCTCTCAAAGTAGTGATTATTATTGGCTGTGTCGAAAAGTGGGACGGGGACGCGAAGACAGGGGATGTGGGGACTCGGGGACGTCGGGACCCAGGGACAAGGCGATGCATTTTTGAAGTATAGAATTTCAGAAATAGGAGAACATCCCAAGAAAAAAAAAGTTGAATTGCTTTTGTTATTTTGCAAAAACGATCATCTGTATGCTTCTCAAGTAGAAGCTAAATACACCCCGAAATTCAAGAATTGGATTATCGAAAAGTAATTCTCGCTACCCGTCACAGAGCTCGACTGTGAAACAAAGCAGAAGACCTAATGGCCCATTGCTGACACTGCAGCTGAAATTTCACTTTGCAGCATTTATTGTTGTTGTTGTTGTTGTTGATGTTGCACACAGACTTGAGCCTTATGATGTCTTTTCTGTAATTTATGTTTGAATATCATGCCAATGTCCTTTGTTGGCGGCATTGTGACAGTGGGAGTTCCTGGCGCTTGTTCAATTTGTTACCTTCCATGAAAAATTCGGGTTGTCACTGTTGATATTTTCGAAAATGTTGGTCATCACAGGGCAGTACAGAGGGTACTGCCATAAATGGGCTTTATAGGTATGTGCTGCTGTGAAGGGTATGGTTTACTCTAGAATTGTGTACATAAATCAGAGCATTTGGATCTAGAATAGCGTATAATTCTTCACAGAACTAACCAGTTAGTTGACGAATTTATCTAGACTAAGGAACCCAATAAAAGACTGAACAAACTGAACAAGGATAAATAAATCCTTTTTGAGAGAGAAACGATTGTGGTACAGGTTTTGTTTCGGCTGGACTGTGTTAGTGACCTTAGTAGTTTCTCAAAAACAGCTACTCTGGGATAGGGAGGATTTGGGGAGTTTATCCTAGTACAGGGTAACAAAATTCTGCTGAACCAGCTTTGCTATAGGCTAAGGATTCCAGGGTCCCAGCGGCACATCCCCTACCCAGAAATTTGTAAAGTACCACCCCCGAGCCAGAAGATAAGGGTGCTTTTGATTGGGAAGTTCGGATTTAGATCTTAAAATCCGGATCTTCGGATTTCCAATCGAACACAAAAACTGAAAACGGATTTTGTGACAGATTTTGTTAATTGAAATCCTTACCCGAGCGACAAAATCCGTTTTCAGATTTTGTATTCAGTTGGAAAACCGAAGATCCAGATTTTAAGGTCTACATTGTAAATCTGGAATTCCGAAGCAAACGCACCCCAAGTAACTCGTGACTCCAGTGTGTTAAGGCTAGACTGAGCTCATAAATTGGCCTGTCCCCGAGTCCCCCGTCCCCTGTACTCACGTCCTTGGCCCACTTTTCAACACAGCCATTATTATTGTCAAAGTCTTTAACATTTCTGCTGTTTTCATCATTCACTGACTCGCGTTACTCTTTGTTGTGTGATGTCTGTAATTTTTGAGGATTAGCTTTATTTGTTTAATACATCTTTAATAGCCTAGAGTAATATTGAGTTAAATAATCAATTTTCATTTCAATTTTAGCAGGGTAGTTTTTGCAGTCAATGTCTTAAGGGCTTCTGTTTTGAAAATTATTTTCTAAATGCAAATAGACTTCGTTTGTATTTGATAGAGCCAATTAAATTATTGCTGTAGCTTGTTTTATTAACCTAACAACAGACCATGTTGATCATTTTATGATAGATCGTGTGCAGCCAGAAGCAAGTTGTGCTGATGTTGTTTCAGCAGCAGCTACAGGAAGCAGCGCACACACTCATCATGAACAAGGTAATTACCGTACTTTATACAGATCACTGAAATATGTCTTGAAGTTACTTAAGTGGAAACTAATCAAGAGAGGATGTTCACAATTGTCAAACTCAAATTGACCACATG
>NC_090884.1:66907667-66952667 GCF_036669925.1 Montipora capricornis
CTACTGGAGACTCTGTGGTGAGCAAGGGTGAAATGTGGGTCTTTAACTCGAGCTGCATCACGCAGCTACAGAGTCAAATAACGACTGACAGCATAGCTCATAACTGCATCATAACTGCATTTCCCCCCTGCTCACCATAGAGTCTCCAGTAGCTCCGTGGTTAGAGCATTCGACTAGATCACGGAGGGTCGTGGGTTCAAATCCCATCTGGGGATCTGATTTTTCCGAGTTCCCAGTGGGTTCCTGTCAACATTAAATATGTGTATATCATTCTCACATTCGCTCATATTTCTTTACTCCTAAGCAAATCAATTGAACGCCCATAATCTTTGCAATGTTCATAACTCACTGATATAACTTCAAATGCAAGCAAGTTGGCTATCCGAGCATATCGAATATATGCATTTAACTGATGAAATAATCTTCCATCTTTGCAGCAATAAATTCAACTGAGCTTTAACAACTCAAATTGTAGGCAACGCATACCATGAAAATGGTAGCAATAAACGCAACAAAGCTCATTCATGATTATTGCCCATAGATGGCAGCAATAAACGCAACATAGCTTGGTCATAACTATGCCGATAATCTTCACAGCGTTTACAACTCACTGAAAAAAAAAATCAAATGCGATCACATTGGCTATCCGAACTTATGAAATATACGCGAGTGATGAAATCTACCATGATGAAATGGTATATGAAATGAATCATATATGAACTGCGGATATGAAATCGAGTGAAGCTATGATCTTCGCAGTTATGAGAGCAATTTTTGCAATTGCCGTTGAAGTCCTGAAATTTTCAGGCTTCTCTACGCAATTGCAAAAATTGCTCTCATAACTGCGAAGATCATAGCTTCACTCGAAATCTACCATCTTTGCACCAATAAATTCAATTGAGCTTTAACAATTGAAATTGTAGGCAAAGCCTACCAGAAAATGATAGCAATAAACACAACATAGCTTATTCGCATTATCCCCATAGCAAGCAGCAATAAACGCAATATACTGTAGCTTAATTATGATTACGCCCATAATCGTTGCAATGTTTAAAACTCACTGAAAATAATTCGAATGCAATCACATTGGCTATCCCAGCTTATCGAATATACGTAACTGATGAAACATCTACCATCCTTGTAGCAATAAATCAATTGAGCTTTAACAATTGCAAACTTTGCATCACTGACGCAAAAAAGAGCACGTTCTGCGGCTGAGGCTTTCTCGGTGAGTTTCGATAACTGCAACGTTTTGCTAAAACAACAATCTCGCAAGCACTTGAATTCAAGTGTCGTAATCATGGTAAATAGCGGGATTTTTTAGGTCAACATCAAAAGCAGTTGTTGCTCCTTTGCATTTGCAAAAGTCTAAAGAGCGCTGATTTATTTTTTGTTGGCCAAAAAGAACAAATTGCTATTGAAAAACATACGGTGACCCTTAGTTTTTGATGACTAACGTCGATCCAGTTAATATTTGTCCATTGCACAGTTTAAATACACAAGCAATGCCTGTTGAAAATACTCAACAGTTTTGAAAGCCACTCTATTACCAATGATATCATAGTTAACATTAACTTAACCCATCAAAGAACAAACTTTTTACGAACACTTGCAAAAGAGGATATTTAAAAAAAATCGAGGCATTCCAGTCTGTGGAAGTTGTAATCACGGTAACTCCTGAATTCACCCAAAACTAGGCCCATTCACGTTGAGCTTGACACTCCCCTTTGGAGTACTTCTGACCAGGGAGTCAGGTAAGTTGGTGTCACGACGATAGGCGCATAAAACGCGCAAGGGTTGAAGAATGGCTCCCGCGTCAGGGTCATCCTTTAACAGGCGGAACTTTTTCGTGATCATGCTTTGTGATGATATTTCTCAAAAATAATTCAATAAATGAAGGAACTGCTGTTTTTCTTACTTATTGATTGAAACAGCCAATCAAAACGCGCGTCTGACAATGCATAAACAAATTCGTGTGATGTCACAGCCCTTGTCACAGCCGTGTTTACACACTCTCATATAAACACAGCTATTCACCAATATGAGTGCGCATATTATCCTAATTATTTTATAAAATATTGTGTCTTTTAATTTTTTACAATCTTGGCTCGCTTGGTTCATGGCTTTGCCGCCAACAGACTGTGAAAAGAAAAAAATCTTCTTGTAGCCATTCTGGGGTTCAAGAGGAAAAATGGGGGAGTTAGGATTTAAGCAATAGCACCTTAACCACTGCGTGACTAGAAATTCGCCGGTAAACACCTAAATGAAATAAAATTCTGAAAAATCTTCTCGAAAGAACAATTTAAATATAATGGAAAGTGCATCCATAGAAAAATGATTTCACGAGATGTACACTTAAGCAACTACTAGCAGTCCAGCAGATGGACTTACAGATATGGCGCATCATATTTCGTGTTACTTATCGCAGTGTCTTGTGAATGCTATCTTTGTCCATGAAATGAATCAATTGTATTCGTCATATCCCTTTTGCTTTTATATATTCATGACCAAATTCTCAGTTTGTTTTGAGGCCTCTGGGTGCTTGTTTGACAAAGGGTGTGGTGAATCTATAAAGGCTATGAATATTAATTTAAAACGCCCCTCTGACCTCTCGTTTACGGCTTTTAGAACAGCACACAAGCAACATTCTCGCATGTAAACCTATCCCCAATACATTTTTTATGGTCATTTACCGCTGCAATGAGTCAAACATTCAACTGTGAATGAAGATATCCATATCCCCGATAACGCAAAACCGCGTAAAGTTGTTTTTTAACCCTAGTTCCTTTCCAAATTATAGAAAAGAGTTGAATTTTCTCTCACTTATTTCTACTGTACTATTGTTTATATTGATTGCACTTTTGTTTCTTATCTCTAAAAAGAAATCACATCGAAAGCACTTGATGGAACCTCTAGCAAATAGGGACCTTTTGTAACGTTGCCAGTTTTGAGACATTGGCAACTAAAAAAATCCACCAAAAAATAAGAAAACATCCAATTCACTAAATTCTTTCTTTATTAGATAACCAAAAGACGTCTTTAACATCCCTCAAAATTTGGTTGATGTTGAATGTTTTAAAAGGGCTCAATCACTTTTTGAAACCAGCGAAGCAAAAAACGGGCTTTTTCTGAATCGTGATTCTTTTCATGGACATGAAAAGTCAAACGTATAGACGGTAAAATTTTCCGGGGCGCAATACTTCCAATTTAAATTACTGTGGTAATTGAGGGAATCGTGTGGCGTATATATGGTAAGGCAAAAGCCACAATTTGGTAAGGAAATGGATTTAAAAGCTATTTAAAAGGTCCTTACCACCGACAAGGGAACTTTTGTAACCTCCTTGCCATGAAAAAGGGTCACAGTCCCTTTGATTTTAAAGTGATTCGTTGGGCGTCGGTCTGCAAGGGGATCAGTGTTTAAGGCATCTACTGAAAAGTTGTTGTGCCTTACCATCTAAAACTGGGCGAATTATAGCAAAAGGAGAAAAAAGTTACAAAAGTGCCCCACGATGCCTATGGAGAGAGAGAGAGAGAGAGAGAGAGAGAGAGAGAGAGAGAGAGAGAGAGAGAGAGAGAGAGAGAGAGAGAGAGAGAGAGCCTGAAGATGCCATACAAACTACTAAAATGGCCATGAACGACAGTACATACAACGTATTTCGATTCGTCATGCTTACTGGTTTCAAAAGCGCATTAGATCCTGGCGCATATGTCTATGTATAATCGCTGCTGGCCACAGAGGGTGGAAAATTACATCTACTCCTTGTTGTTAAGACCAATTTGACTGCTTTTTAATAAAAAAAACAGTTTAAATACACCTTTTGCTGTTCATTACGAGAAAAAACGCATGTATGTGCGTGAAATGACAACCAGTAGCGCGAAGATACATTCATGAGCGCAAAAACACGAACACTTGCATGTAAGTCAGATTCAATAACGATTTTTGAATTTTTGCTAACATTCAATAACATTTTTAGGCATTCTTATGCGTCATTCGGCATAGAAAAGAGAAAAATATTCTTTCATTTGCGCTAACATTCAAGTCATTAACAACATCTTAAAAAGCAATAGACAATAGACAAACATTAAAGTGTATAAACCATTCATTAACATTTTCATCACACTGTTTGAAATTCATTAGCATTCCTGGACAGCGTTAGTGTGGAGAAGACAAATATCTCAATTGAACAATAAAAAATTTGCCAATTATTTTCTTATAAATTTCAGCTTACCCTTCAATAAATAACCTTTCTATTGTAAACACTTTGGCAGATAAGTATAAGTGTTAGAGGGAGCACTGGACCACCGAAACCCTACGATTCCCGCCCCAAACACAGAGCTGAAAATGCTTCCGTCCTATTTGTACTGTAGTCCGTTTCTAAAAATCGTGGGGCAAGCAATAAGTTCTCAGAAAGCAGCAATAAACCGGTGAATGATCGGATTTTGCGAAAATTAATGATCAAGTCTGTGAGAAGTATTTGTTGTTTTTACCAATAATGACCCTTTTCTGTTCCCAAAAAAATTTCAACAACCTGGAAGTAACGGTTGAATAACAAACTCAACAGTGACTTGACTTGACTTGACGAGTATACCATTTGATCAGCTATAAATATCATTGGTGACAAATTACGGTAAGACGCCACTTCTGGCATTGTAGGATGAGTTGCCATGGCAACATTGTAATTTCGCATGTGACATTTTGAATTAACGTTGAAATTTTCCGGTTAAATTTAGGACTAATTTGTCACCCACTGTTTCAATAATTGTTATTGGCAAAGTCTTAGATATTTCTGCCATTTTGATACACATCCACGGACTTGCTTTGCTCTCTGATGTGGGATGTCTGTGTTAACTTTCAGCACTTGTACTATTTTTTCGAATACATCTCTAAATTATAGTTAATTTTAGCTGATCAATTTCCTAATTTAGTCCATTCTCTTTTCAGTCAGCTATGTCTTAAAAGTTCTTTTTTCTGTCTAGTTTCTAATTGTTAATATATTTCTCTTTGACAGTGGCAATACAATTCTTGCTGTTGCTTTTGTATTAACCTAACAGCAGACTGTGTTGATTATTTTACAATAGATCCTGTGCATCCAGAAGCAAGCTGTGCTGATGTTCTCTCAGCAGCTGCAAGAACTATTACACGCAGTCAGCATAATCAAGGTAATAAATTCAAATCACTGAAAGGAAATGTCAGGCTACAACACAAGGCATGCAAACTCCTTTCGTCTTCCCTTATGTAGCTTTTTAACTCCCTCTCTATTGATATAATGGGCTCTCTATCTCTGGCATCCTTCAGAAAGAAACTTAAAAATTCTATTCCAGTTATGTATTACTTTGTAATCATATCACAGATATAAAAACTTCATACTTTGTATCTTTGTTAAATTAACATCCATCTTTAAAGTTTCATGTTAGTGAACCTAAGCTTACAAGCCTTAATGGTTTTGTTGGGTTTCCGCACCATTTATTTTTTCTGGCACCTATTTATAGTCTGCAAATCTCGTGTACAATGGCAAAAATAAAACAAACTAAGTAAGGTCTGGAAGTTGTTGAAGTGGATATGTGGTAGTTAAAACTAAGCATTAATTTTCATCCAAGCGATGTGTGTTAGTCCCCATTAATATTACAATTACAGTTAACGATAGGGAGAATATTATATATTGTGTGTTTTTTGGAGTGGATGCTTGATCTGTTACAACTTTTTTTCTGAAGAAATGATATCTTCTTTTGAAAAGTAAAGAAGTATTTCACCATTTGATACATGTAGGTTTTGGAACCCCGATGCATGACACGTGCAAAGATCAGTCTCAAACTTATGTAACTGTAGATGTAAAAAAATGTAAAAGTACACTTAGCTATCAAGCTAGTTTCCAGGCACTCCACTGTTAACAAGGTGAAAGTAACAATTCAAGCTTAACAGAAACATTATTAAGAACCCCAACTGGCGGGAGGCAACCAGTTGGCTATTTACAAAGCTTGGTAGAGTTAATCCGGCACAACCGGAAACAAATCCCAGCCAGAGGTCAGAATGGGATTTGAACCCGGAGCAGCCGCATGCAAACCCAACGCCCTAACCACTGGACCACACTGCCTCATCCCTTATGACATTAACTTTGCAGTGTGAAAAAATAATTTGCAGTACTATCCGACTACATTTTCGGGGAAAATCTTGGTTTTGCGACAAAAAGTGACCATTTAAGTAACGTTTGTTTTTGAAATATTTCTAAATACGTGACCTTCCGTGGTGTCAAAATTAAGAACACAATAAGGTTGAGGTCAGAGCGGAAAAAAAAGACAATTCAAGCAACACCTTTTTTAACATTATTTTTGTCTTTTGCAGATTTACCATATTCTGCCAATATTATAGAAAGGATCCGTCAGCTCTATAATACTCGCGAAAAATCTGTTCTGCCTGTTCCATGGTGTGAAGACTTCAGCTTTCATCTAGATGATATTTTCACCAAGTTGAAGATTGTGGGCAAAGAAAAGACGAGGGGAACATGGACTGATGAAATCACCAACATGACAGCTATCTTTAAAGGACATAAAGATTGTGCGGAGCCACGAACTGTTTTAATTGAAGGAGACCCAGGCATGGGAAAGACGACCTATTGTCAAAAACTGGCATATGATTGGGCAATGAAACGAAAAGAATGGGACGAGTCTTTCCCTGAAATTGACGTTCTGTTGCTTTTGAGGTGTCGTGATATGCAAACAGATATTTTGGAGGCCATTGATGACCAAATTCTTCCTTTTGATATTGACGAAGACGCAAAGGAATGGCTCTTCGATTTCATTCGAGAAAATCAGTCCAAAGTTCTGTTAGTGCTTGATGGACTTGATGAACTGGATTCCAGTAAATTTGACTTGTACAAGGACCTGCTGGAAAGTAGAGTCCTACCCAACTGCCGCATTGTTATCACATCACGCCACGAAGCTGGAAGGACAGTGAGGCGGTACTGTGACACCCTGTGGGAGATTATTGGATTTACTTTTGAAGATGCGCAGATGTACATCCTTAAGTACTTTAAAGGCATGGAACACTTAGCAGAAGAACTAGTTAAACAGCTGTTGAGTGATAGATCAGAGTTAATACAGTTGACTCGGAATCCTCTAAACACAGCTTTACTTTGCATCATTTGGGAAGATTTTAACGGTGTACTTCCACCGGAAAAGACACAGCTGTACATAGAAATAGTCCGATGTGTTTTGTTAAGATATGAAAAGAGAATTGGATCATCGCGTGGCAGTCATGTGGACCTTCTGGAATTTTACAAGGATGACCTGGTGCAGTTGGGATGCGTGGCGTTGCAGTCTTTACGTAAAAGAGAGTTATATTTCGACGAGAATCAATTGAAAGACAGTTCCAGTAATTTGATCAAGTTTGGATTTCTGTCGATCCAGACCGGTGGCAGCAAAAGGAAACGTTCCTTGCGCTTTGGCTTTCTGCACAAGAGCTTTCAAGAGTTCTTTGCTGGCTTTTATCTTGCTTATGAGATCCTTGATGGAGACAGAGATTGTAAATCAGTAGTGACTGATCTAAGGAACAAGAATGAAGTGAAACAAGTTTTTTTATTCATGAGTGGCATTTTGTCTGCAACATCTGAAGAGATGACAGTGTCGTTTGTAAAAAGCATGGCACAGGTTGCAAGTTCGTCCGATGATTTAGATTTAGCACTTGATTGTATATTAGAATGCAAATGTCATGGAGAGAACTTTCAGTCTAAGTTGCTTCAGACCGTGGGACAGAACTTTCTTGTTAAAGATCTAGCTATATATATTGGATTCACTCATGTGAATCTTTTGTGTGAATTTCTCATATTCAACACATGCTTGACTACTTTGCATTTCCTCTTCATCGAAGTTGGTGCCGCTGGCGCTGAATCCCTTTCTAAGGCTCTCAAAGGCAACACATGCTTGACTACTTTGGATTTGAGCGAAAACGAAGTTGGTGACGCTGGCGCTGAATCCCTTTCTGAGGCTCTCAAAGTCAACACATGCTTGACTACTTTGGATTTGAGCGGCAACGAAGTTGGTGACGCTGGCGCTGAATCCCTTTCTGAGGCTCTCAAAGTCAACACATGCTTGACTACTTTGGATTTGAGCGAGAACGAAGTTGGTGACGCTGGCGCTGATTCCTTTTCTAAGGCTCTCAAAGTCAACACATGTTTGACTACTTTGGATTTGAGCGGCAACGAAGTTGGTCCCGCTGGCGCTGAATCCCTTTCTGAGGCTCTCAAAGTCAACACATGCTTGACTACTTTGGATTTGAGCGGCAACGAAGTTGGTGACGCTGGCGCTGAATCCCTTTCTGAGGCTCTCAAAGTCAACACATGCTTGACTACTTTGGATTTGAGCGAGAACGAAGTTGGTGACGCTGGCGCTGAATCCCTTTCTGAGGCTCTCAAAGTCAACACATGCTTGACTACTTTGGATTTGAGCGGCAACGAAGTTGGTGACGTTGGCGCTGAATCTCTTTCTGAGGCTCTCAAAGACAACACATGCTTGACTACTTTGAATTTGAGCTTAAACCAAGTTGGTGCCGCTTGCGCTGAATCCCTCTCTAAGGCTCTCAAAGTCAACACATGCTTGACTACTTTGGATTTTAGCGAGAACGAAGTTGGTGACGCTGGCGCTTAATCCCTTTCTGAGGCTCTCAAAGTCAACACATGCTTGACTACTTTGAATTTGAGCTTAAACCAAGTTGTTGCTGCTGGCGCTGAATCCCTTTCTAAGGCTCTCAAAGGCAGCACATGCTTGACTACTTTGGATTTGAGCGAGAACGAAGTTGGTGACGCTGGCGCTTAATCCCTTTCTGAGGCTCTCAAAGTCAACAAATGCTTGACTGCTTTGGATTTGAGCCGCAACAAAGCTGGTGCCGCTGGCGCTGATTCCCTTTCGGAGGCTCTCAAAGTCAACACATGCTTGACTACTTTGAATTTGAGCTTCAACCAAGTTGGTGCCGCTGGCGCTGAATCTCTTTCTGAGGCTCTCAAAGTCAACACATGCTGGACTGAATTGGAATTGATTTGGGACGAGTTCGATTGTTCGTATTCCAGAATAGGAGTACATGGAATAAAAGTTAGAAATCCTTCGTTTTTGCGGAGGTTCACACTAAAATTGTGAAACACCTGTTAAAATGTCTTGTTAACTTTAAAACCATTTTAAATCATCACTCCACATACTCTTATTCCGGAATATGGTCAATCGAACGTACCCTTGGATTTTAATCAATTATTCTCTCAGAGTCGGGTGCCAAATTCCTTTCTAAGGCTCTATATGGCGTATCAAGCGCAGCGAAGGTATTAGGGGTGTCCGGCTTATCAAGCGTATCAGGAGTATCTAGCGTTTCATGCGTAACCCTGATTCGCTGAACAACCAATAAGTTACAACTGGGGTCGGCAGTTCCAACCACACCGGTGCTTTCTTCTCTCAGTTTCCTTTTGTTATATCGTAATTGTGTGGCTTTGGTTAGAATTCGCAGAAATTAGGCTAAAGGACTTAAAGCAAAGCGATTTGATTGGAAAAGTAAATTAAATCGGTAACAACATCACAATTATACTTACATGTGATTTTACTGTGTGTACAAATTTTACATTCAAGTTCAAGTTTTCAAGGTTTACTTATTTACAGCAAACAGTTAAAGTTATTACTGGGCTGGCTTGCAAATAGCGAAAAGCTAATTGTGGCAAGCCAGACTGTACACATAATTATTTAGAGAATTTTTTAAAAAGAAGTCAATGATTATTATATACAACAACAACATGTAAACATTACTCTTCGTCCTTTCTTATATTTAGAAAGTAGAAGAATTTAGGAGAAAAGGAGAAGAAAGCAGTCTAGGTAAAAGATCAATATGTAAAGAAGAAAACTACAGACTAAACTTAAGTTCAGTAAGAAATGTAATTTTTCATCTTGTTAATTAAAGTATCTATGTGGGCATAGGAGTTTTCAGTTTCTAGAATTTGAATTAGTTTTGTTCTAATAGTTTTTTAAAAACAATTTCTGAATACGTTTTTCAGACTAGTTGGTATCCCATTCCAGATTTTAACAGCAACACGTGAAAAGGCCTTACTTTGAACGTTAAGTGCCGATTGTTTGGTAAAAAAATGCTCACATGTCGATGAGCGTGTGCTGTAAGAATGAACACTAGTAATTTTAGAAAAGAAATTCGAAATTTTAATCGGTGCAAAATTGGTGTTGGTGTCATACATCAAATTAACAATTTTCTCATAATTAGGGATTTGAGCAGTAGAAGTTCTCCTTTCAAGAAAAGAGGTATTGCATGCTCCCTTGTTTGAGCAAAATGATTAACACGGAGTGCACGTTTTTGAAGGACAAGAAGTTAAACCATACGTCATATAAGGTACAATGAGGCACTTGTAAATATTAAGAATGTGATTGGGAACGATATGTCTTAACTTCGCAATTAAACCGACAGTTTTGCTTATTTTGGTTGTGAGGGTGTGAATATGGTCTTCTCAACTTAGATTTTCATCAATCAATAACCTAAGAAATCGAATGCAGTTCTTATGTTCAAGAATAACATTCTTATTTTCTTCATTCTCAAAAATAATAATCTGGGGCAGGTAATTAAGCTGTTTTTGGTGTGGGCAAAAAATAACAGTTTGTTTTCTTTATATTAAGTGTAAGTTTATTTGAGCTTAGGGGCGACCATTTAACTCTTGAGGGGAGGGGGGGGGGGGTTATTTTTTTTTTCCCGCCTAAATGCTCTGCAGGATATTTTTTTCGTCTCCTCATTTCTCTGCAGGATTTTTTTTTCCTCAAAAAAGTGTCGTGTTTACATTTACAGAATGTATTTACATTTACATTGTGGTTGTTGCAGTAATAGTTCTAATATGGAGCTGCAAAGCCTTAAAATAAGCTATACAAAATCATTGTTGTATAGCTACATGTCTTCGGAACGTCATTCTTTAGAATCATTTAATATTACCAAATAACAATATTCTCATGTTATAAAGTGATGCTCCACAGGTAGATTTGAAAATGTTTAGCTTCTTAATTTTAAAAAATAGCTAAAAATAGCAAAAAGCAGTTCAGAAATGCTCATAGCATGGTAATTACTGCTACAATCATTAGTCACAATTGAAAAGTGGACTGAAATCTCCAAAACAAATGTGAAAGCAGAATTAAAGTTGTTTGATCATGGTCTAATTTGTTATATGTGTTATTATATACGACATTGCAAAAACCTTATATTTCAATAGAAAGTAAAATGAACAAATTATTTTTCTTTGTCTAATGAAACTTGATTCTTCAGATAGAATAATTTACCTCCATTACTGCTTGTGATAAGCTTACGAGTTTGGATACAGTGCGAGCCAGCAAGCCAGAAATCCCTGATCCCAATAACAGCAAGCTACCTAAGGAACTGTAGGCTAACTGCAGTGCTAACTAGGCTAGCCAATGTGTAATTTAGCTAACCGTAATAGCTTGCATGACTCCTACGACTTGGAGCCATGTGAACCAAGCAAGCGAGAAATCCCTTATCTCATTATAAGGGCAAACCGCAAGCTACTTATGCACTAGTCAGTGGAAAGCCCCGCACCCCCATACCCGGGGAATACCGGGGCATTAGACCAGGCCTGCCTTCTAAATGAAGCAAATTCCCCGCTATGCGGGGCAGTTTTGTACGTCAAAACCAAACTTTTCTCCCCTGCACCCGGGACAATACAGTACTTCCAAAACTATAAAGCACAATGTTGACCAAAATTAATATACTTCAAGAATTTTACCTCAAATTAAACTTTGACAAACATGAAAATCAACAATGCAGTCCATTTCTCATAAAGCCCAAATAAATCTACCTTGAGTTACAGATCTGGCATTCCAAACTTTACAATCTCTCCAAAAACAGTAATATTAATCACTGGGTTTAGCACAGCCCTGTAAATGGCAATAAAAACACCAGTTTCCTTGGTGTCAAAACCATTAAAAATAACAACAACACAAGTCCAAACATGCATTTGACGAGCAACTTAATCTGACAATATTCCAATTATTTCCCTTCTTTGCATGAGCATACCCATTCTCAAGTACACTCAACCGACTACAACGGTTCGCTATCACAACAATTCTCAAAGAGCTATACAAATTTTACTAAGGAAATGGCTTATTACCAATATTTTATGGCCTCATAATCCAGCTACATTTTGCAAATAACCAAGAGATTACCAAGGTAAGAGAGTAAATCTCCTATATGGAGCGTTTTCAGTCACGTGACCAGCAGCCATATTGGATTACTGAAACAAAAGAAAGTATACCTGCCAACTTTTTCTGAGATATAGGCGTGAGATTTTTTATCCTAGGAGTGCTGGGGTTTTTGAAGACGACACGATCATTTCCGAAGATTTCCGAAGACGTCTGAGGTCTTCCGAAGAAGTCCGAAGTCTTTCGAAGACGTATAAACGCATATAAACGCGAGCTCGCTCCCAGTGCTTTTCACTTCAAAAATCAGCGATCGCGAGGAAGGTATTGTCATTTATTTATTTTACACATGGTTTTCGTTCCATACATGGGTCTGAGTTAACATATTTTTGGAAATTGTGTTAAGCAAGACGGCAACAACTCACATTTTCCAATCAGGCGTGAGAAATTGGCCCACAAGCGTGAGCCAGCGTGAGATCGAAGTTTTTCAACCGCAGGCGTGAGAGTTGGCAAGTATAAAGAAAGTATTTGCATACAAACAGAGTTCAAATCCCAGAGGATTAGCTTGATACACCATCATGGTCGCCATTCCTTTGTTTTGGAACAATAACATGGCCGCTGTGACGTCATGTGAAAACGCTCTATAGGCCTTATACCCAAGGTAATCCCTCTAAAGTTATTTTTAGACATGGTGCCCAGTTCTTCCGAGGATTTTACTCGCGCGATGCATGGACTGCCTAAGCAATTTTCTCGAAAACTACCTGACAGAAATGTTTTCTGCACTCTCAGCTGTCTTTTTGTTCGGCTGGGCCTTCGTTTGCTTTGTGCTCTTTGGCTGTTCATTATTATTTAACGGTAACGGCAACGAGTACAGTGCCTGTGTAGGCAAGGGTTATAATTCTGATCATTTCATTGCCGTTCTTTACTAAACAACAACGTGAAATGACCACATTCTGCATCCCCGCGTACCGTGGCAAAAGTGACGGTCCAAAACCGCTGAATTCCCCGGCTAATGCCCCGCATTCCCCGGGTATGGGGGTGCGGGGCTTTCCACTGACTAGTGCATTAAGCTAACTATAGGCTAACCGGTGTGACATTTAGGCTAACCAGAGTGTTATTTAGGCCAATCAATGAGTTATTTTAATAGGCTAACCATAGTGGCTCGCTGTCTTGCAGATTATCCGGAATGGTTGCAATTTTGCTGGGATTTTGTAAAACCCCCCCAGGAATAGGCCTTATCACGGTTTTCGACGCCATCTTGACGGGTAGGCAAAGCAGTCAGAAATTACAGTGTTTGTATGGGAATCCGATAGCAAATAACTTCTTCCAAAATTGAATTTTACACAATTTGTGAATCAAAACGTTAAAATACTAGGGAGAAGATTGTATTCACCAAGTTTGAAGGATGTAGCTTTCCTATAAGTCGCTGAGGTAATTGTTTTAAATTTTCCATACATTTGTCCTTAAATTTTTTTCCCGCGAACCGCGTCCAGACGTTTGTCTACCCAGCAAAATTTACAGACGAATGTGTGGAAAATTCAAAAAAATAACTGAGCGTCTTCTAGCCAAGCTACATCCTTCAAACTTGGTGAATACAATCTTCTACCTAGTATTTTAACGTTGCGATTCTTTTGGAAGTGTTCAAAATCGGCGGGAAGTCTTGTATCTGGACAAAATGAGAGTAGCATGAGAAATACCAGAACAGATCTGACAGTGATAAATGACAAAACCAATTTTATATTTAAAAATGGATGGAATTACTTTGTGAAACAGTAAACCATCTACAAGTGTGGATTTTTGCCTACACAAAAGCAATGGTCAACCTCAATGGTAGGACGGATGCAAGCTTTGCGTATAACCAGCACATTTCTTGTCGACGTCAACAAAACGTGAACGAAAAGAAACCCGGACTCTCATAGGCGCCCCAAGCTCACAACGAGATTTTGCAATGCGTAACTATTATGTAGTAAGAGAATTTAGTGGTGAAAAGAGTTAAAAATTAAGTTAAGTTGAAAAACTGAACGTCTTTCTCTCGCATTAAGCTTTCCCTAACTCAAATATGTTGTTCACTTTTGTTTTGTGTCGATTCATTAGCCATTGCTGATATAGTGGAATCAGTACTCGTTAATTTATACACTCTCAAGCGAAGGTTTGTTTTAGGTGCTTTGCTTTATTACACTGCTTTGCTTGCTTGAGGTGCCTTACTTGCTTACACTGCTTTGCGCTTGCTTTAGGTGCTTTGTTTGCCTGAAGCGCTTTACTTACTTACACTACTTTGCTTTCTTGAGGTTCTTTACTTGCGCACACTATTTTGGTTGCTTTAGGTGCTTTGCTCGCTTGAGGAACTTGCCTTCTTACACTACTTTGCTTGTTTTAGGGTTTTGATTTATAACACTGCTTTGCTTGCTTGAGGTGCATTATGTCCTCCAAATAAGATTGAAACCACAAAAGCGCATTACCACGTAAGCGTAGCAATGACTGCAATCTTCGCAACAGGATGTCATGATCGACCGTGTCTAAGGCAGCGCTCAGATACAAGGAGTGTTACATGACCCTTGTCCATCCTTCTCTGCTGAAGTGAAGTCTTAAGAACAGGCGAGATAGTCTTAAATTTCTTCCAAGCAAAACCTAGAGTTTTATTGGCCTTTATGTCAGAGGTTCGATTAACATGCTCGTTCCGATTAAGATCTTTAGTTAATGTGATACCAAGATGGCTAGCTGACTCAACTGAGGCGAGGGTTTTGCCATGTAGAATGTAATCATCGTGCACAAAATTGGGCTTACGCCCTACACGAAGAACCTTGCACTTATCCGGGTGGAATTCCATTTTCCATTCTTTTTCCCAAACAGCTAGGTTATCAAGATCACCTTGGAGGACTTGACTATCATTAATAGTCAGGTATACAATAGTGTCATCCACGAAGAGCCCCTCTAAGATTGGAGACTAAGGATTCTGGTAGATCGTGATGTAGGAACGAAATAAGCATGGCCCGAATACCGAACCTTGTGAAACGCCAGAGAGAACTTGCGACTGTCACAAAATTCTCCTTCAATCCATTTATTGGTACAACCGCAGACATTGTAATGGTTCAGCTTTCTAATAAGGAGCCCATGGCTAACCTTATCAAATGCCTTGCTATAAAATGCACTAATAAAGCATCTACTTGATGACCGTCGTGCATGGCGCTAACACGGGTCATTTTATAAAACCTAATAATTGAGTCTCACGTGATCTCCCAGTCCTGAAGCCGTGTTGCAAAGGATAAAGGATGCTGTGGTCACTGGCATGTCGGATTATTAAACTAGTGATTGTATGTTCTAATAGTTACAGCGAATACAGGTCAACGATATTGGCCGAAAAATGCTAGGGTCACTCCTCAAGCTCTTTTTGTAGATATTGACGACAACATTTTCTTTTTGTCCAGTCTTCCGGGATTTCACCGCTCTCATAAGAATCGACAACTTCTTTGAAAGACAATCGGCTTTACTACAAAAAGCAAGAAATGATGGGACGATTTTACCATTTGTTACAATACATCACCCAGCAGTATCTACCGTTAAGGTAATACTGGCGCAAAACTGGAGCTTAATTCAAAATCAGCCATTGCTGACTGAACAGAATATTCAAACATCCTCCTCTCATATCACATAAAAAAGAGGAAAATCTCTCAATGGGGACATGCTTGTCAAGGACAAAGTGTAAATTGAAGGTCTCTTAATTAGTTGCAAACACAAATCCACTTCAAGGAGACAGTGCAGGCCTGCCACACATCTTTTGAACTAAGACAAACACATTAAGCAAGACAAGCACCTCAAGCAAGCAAGGCAGTCTAAGCAAACAAAGCAGTGCAAGGAAGTAAAGCATCTCAAGCAAGCAAAGCAACTCAAGGAAGCACTTGAAAAAAGTGTAAGCAAGCAAAGCACATTAAGCAACTGAGAAAAGCAGTGTAAGCAAGTCAAGCTCCTCAAGCAAGCAAAGCAGTGAAAGGAAGTAAAGCAGTTTAAGAAAGCAAAGCGGTGTAAGAAAGTAAAGCACTTCGAGCAAGCAAAGTAGTGTAAGGATGTAAAGCACCTCAAGCAAGCGATGCAGTGTAAGGAATTAAAGCACCTCACGCAACCAAAGCAGGGTACGGAGGTAAAGCAGATTAAGAAAGTAAAGCACCTCAAGTGAGTAAACCAGTGAAAGGATGCAAAGCAGTGTAAGAAAGTGAAGCATCTCGAACAAGCGAATCAATTTAAGCAAGTCAAGCACCTCAAGCAAGCAAAGCAGTGAAAGAAAGCAAAGCAGTGTAAGAAAGTGAAGCACCTCAAGCAAGCATTAAAGCAGTGTAAGCAAATCAAGCACCTCAAGCAAGCAAAGTAGTGAAAGGAAGTAAGGCACTTCAGTCAAGTAAAGCAGTGTAAGCAAGTCAAGCATCTCAAGCAAGCAAAGCAGTGAAAGCAAGTCAAGCACCTCATTCAAGCAAAGCAGCGAAAGAAAGCAAAGAAGTGTAAGAAGGTAAAGCACTTCAAGCGAACCTCAAGCAAGCAAAGCAGTGTAAGGTTTTCTTCACACTGAAGAAGAGGGTCCAACATAGGACGGGATGTGGGATAAAAATACGACGAGACCGGGATGTGCTCCGTTTTCGTTGGCGGGATACGGGATAGTAAATAACCTCACGTTATGAGTTGAAAAGCTTTAATTTGCCTGGAGAATGAAAAACTTGGCCAAAAGACCCTAAAAGACCCTTAGAAAAAAGGTAAAATACTCGGACCTATGCCGGAAAAAATGTAAAATACTCGGACCTATGCCGCTCACGCAATTTTCTGTTTGTTCTTCCGTAGTAACACGTGACGCGGGTCAAAAAGTAAGTCGATCTCTTTCAACCACGTTGCGTTCGTTGACATGAGCGCAATGGCGACATCGTCTCACTCCGCCAACTTCATATGAACCCTCTGACATAATAAAACTGCGTTGCCATTAATTTTGAAAAGGGAAGCTTTGGAAGCAGTTTCTCCGCGTAAGGAAAGATTCGGGCAGTTATTGAAGAACGAAAAAACGCTAAACAAAATACGGGAAAACGTCAGGTTAGTTTGTCAGTTGTACCAAGCCAAAAACTATGGAAAAGATGTATTGATGACATTTTCTTCCTTTTTGGGACGGCGATAGAGCAGAGGTGGACCATTTTATCAAACGAGCTAATAAATTCTACCCTACCATCAAATTCACGGCTGACTCTATCAAATAACGAAGAGGGTCGTGAAAGGGGCGAAGGCAATCCTAATTCCCAGTCCACATTTGGACAAAATCCCAGTCCTAATGACAAGTTTCCAAGTTTGTTAGAAATCGCAGTCCCTGCTACTAAAATCCTAACCGGTGTTATGATAGGGAAAATATAATTTTAGAGCATCGATATCTTGTATGAAGCACATGAAAATACGAGATATAATTTGTATCTGCGTGGGATTGCTTACGCGAGTGTCCGCTGAAAAAGGCCTCCTGCTGTCACCTGGCACATGAAAGCATTCTAAATGGTGAAGTCTGCCGCTTCCCTACGTCACTTTCCGAGTCACCGTCATCATCATCGTCGTTACGAAATAATTCGTCAATATAAGTATCCTAACTAATATCCTCCTCAGGGTCTTCGCCCTCTTCACTAGACTCACAAAAATCGCTAGGCCCAAAGGTCTTACAAATCGGTAGGGTACGTTCCAGGACGTTTCAGTTCCTGTGCCTGACACATTTACCATGGCGTCATGCCAATACCTCACCTGAGCTTCTTCCTTTCGATTGCGTTGGTTGCAGTGGGTTTAGGTAAGTGAATTCCTGGTAGTCAAGAAGTATGTTGTAGGTAGGAAGCTTTGAGGTTTAAAAACAAGTCTGTTGGCATCAGGAGGTCCTCACTCTCACATAGCAGTGGCAAGGAATGCCGTTCTCAGCCATTCAAATCCCATTCTCACCAAGGACACTTTATCTCCCATTCCGAGAAACAAATCCCATTTTCCCACCAAAACATCAGGTCAATCCCAGCTCCCGTTTTATCCCTTCATGACCATCAACGAAATTACTTTCCTCGACACAGTAGTTTAAAACTCATTATAAGCCGACTGAAACTTTTCAATATACACTCTTCAACTCATGCGGCCACCCCCCAGGCGTAAAAAACGGCAATGAGACTAACTCTTCTAAAACAACATGATTTGAAGAGAGCCTTGAGGAGTTCAAACAACGCCGGAGAGCGCGTGGCTATCCAAACACCCCATAGAAAAAGGGCAACGAAAGGTTTTTGCCTTTTGTCACTACGTACCACTCAGCAGTTAACAATCTTAAACAGATATTGATGGAACAATGGAGCCTAAAAGCTCCGGTAATGAGAAAAAAATCTCTTGTTTTCGCTCATTTGTATTAGATTCGGCAAATGTGAAATGCGACGTTTAAAACGGGCCTTAAAGACACGCACGTCTGCGCAAAAATATAATCTTAAGGCTCTTATGCAGAATGCGCGACGCCCGCAAAAAACTGGCAGAGTACGTGCAGGCTTGCATGTCATAGACCAATTCGGCTAATGCAATGTTGTACCCAATTCAAATTTCTCGGGGTTATCTTTGTGTATTGCATTTGCATGATAATGTAGCATTCATATGGAAATATTTGAAACAAAACGTTTCAGTTTCCAAAAGGATCTGAATTGGGTACAACATTGAGTTAGCCGAATTGATCTGTTAACTTCTATCTGTAATTCCAAGCACATAATGTTCACTCATTTCAATCCTCTGTAAGTAGCGTTTTTCAGTCTAACTGAACTTTTGCGTCTAAGTCAAGTCATTACATCACTGCTTAATGAGAGTTCATCTTTGGCAAAGTAGAAGTTATATAAATTGTTGATCAGTTGAGCTGGAGCAACGTGGTTTCAACAAGGCGGGTCGGGATGTAAAAGCACATTGCGGCGGGATGGAATTAAATAGCGGTGGGGGTGCGGGATTGAAAAAGCCTATTTTGGACCCTCTGAAGAAGGGTTATACACCCAAAAAGTCTGTGATTTCTAAAAAAACTACTGACATTTTGTATATTTATTTTATATCACTCCACTTGTTAAAGGAGTCGTATCCTGCGTAGCAGGCGGTTTGGCGAAATTTAGACGCTCCTTTCCGCTGGGATTGACTTTCGAGTGATCGTTTTGAATATGACCGTGTGAAAACCTCGGACCGAAATCAAACGAGAACGCGGGAGGGGAGGGGCCGAGGGGAAGAAGTGAGGAACTGCTCGTTCTTCTCGCCCCCTCCCCCTTCGCTTGCTTTTCGCGTGACTTTTACATTCAAACGATCACTCGAAAGTCAACCTCGGTGGAAAGAAGATTCTAAAATTCACCTGCTACGCAGGCTAAAGTAGTCGCTTTTGTTTTAATTTAATACAGGTACACTATACGTGGGCATACTCCAAGTACCGACCACATGAAACTTTTCGTCCGCCATGAACATCTTCATGAATTAACGCTGCTCATTGGTCGAAATTTATCACGTGAATTCTGTCCAACCTCCTACGCCCCAGCCTTGCTAAAATGCTCCGCCAATTTGCTCCGCCTTCCAAGGTTCCCCCGCCTGCTCATCCTCGGAGACCCAGGGGCAGATCGCGGAGGTAAGGGAAAGTCTAAACGGGCCGGGTCTAAACGGGTCTGGCTATTGCCAGACACTATAAGAACGCACACGGGTCGATCCCTCGGGACCTGCTTAAACGCTTTGAGGTGCTCAAAAAATGTAAAAACAAATTTGATTGCTTAGTGTTTGAAATGTTATTTATAAGAACACTTAAGCCTAGCCTCAATGTGCAATCGGATTCCATTCGTGCTAAAGTATTCTTATAGCCAATTTCGCACGTGCTTATTATGTTCATTCTTAGCGTCAATCGTTTTTAATACTGTAATTTTAGCATCATAGAACATTTTTACCTTGATAATGGAGTGATGTCTACTCCGAAACGTCGGTTTAACTTGTTATCTCTAACTTTTATAGTTTTATGTTTTAAGAAATCTCTTTTAATACGAAAGAAATTGGCGACGAAGAAAAGCATTAGTAGGGCGAGAAGAGCCCCTGGGGACACGGTTCCAAAAAGCAGGGGTAGTTCTCAATTCTGATTGGTGCCAGAAATTCTTTGTGTTTTTCTGCCCAATCAGAGGTCAGCAGGCCGTGAAGTCGTTTCGTGTCTGCTTACACGGAAATAACTTGATCGCCATACTCGCCTGGTTCGTTTGGCAAGGTTTTGCTCGAGGAGAAAGTCTCAATCACAGTACAAAATGTACAGGAAATCGTTCGGAATATCGGCGGAGAAATACGCTGGACCTTTTCGCAGGTATCGTTACAGTCGCGTATTTTCAAGTGTGCGAGGTTTTTTTAAAGATGTCCTCCCCGATTCACCTAAAATAGCTGTGATTAGTTTTGATCTGACAATTGAATTATTTTTATTCTGCCCCCTTTTCCTAGTCGAGGTATTTCTGGATTTCTTGCATCACTTGCTGTGGCTGAAACTTTGTTAATCTCGAGAGGAAACATTTGCTTCTGAATGTTGCCAAAGTAACAGCTGATGTGTTCTTTAATAGCCTTGCAAAGGGCAATACCCAGGCTGTGCAAATGTGCTGGCAATTCCCTTGAGATAATTTTACTTGAGTACTTGAGTTACTTGAGTAATGAGTAGTCGCCTCTAAGAGCAAATACGTTGTTTGTTTCAATAAATTTTTCGCTGGAAAAGGATTCTGTGGTATTTTCTGCCTTTGTGAATTATAATATCATGTTGTGTATTGAATTTTCGAGCTTAAGGTTGAAATGTGATATGGGAGAAGTTTTTTAGTATTGCTCTGTAAGCAGGAAGGGTTCACAGGCCTGTTAGAAGCGTGCTTGAGTTTCAACAAAATGAGCCCCAAAATCAGTGAAAAATTGTGACGCAGATGAATAATAAAGTAGCTGCTATTTCCAAAATGATGGAATTACCTGGTGATAAATAACGTCGTACGCGTCTTGGAGAGTAAATTTTGACTTTGTATAAACAAGAGTTGGGCGATTGTGATCTTTGTTTTGACTTCGCTCATTTCATTGTCAAACTTTATAACACTTAACAGAAAAAGAAACTTACAAACTGTTTGGCGAGTAAACATGCCGCGGTAACTTGATCACGGCGCCCGCTGAATTCCGGCCATGTCACTTTCGATTTTGCAATTTACTTGAACGTAGCAAAAATCTCCCAAAATGTTTGTCGCTGATCGTAACTTTTTATATTCTATATTCACGGGTCAAAATTAATGTTGTTTTCATGTCGTAAATATTTTATTCTCGATCGACCGTCCCGGAAACTTCCTTCTGCTCTTTCTTAAAAACTGTGTATCAATAGTTATTTGCTTTTTCATCAATATTTGTTTTGCATAAAGCAAGCTAACAAAATCTGTACCTTGCTGAGTTCGCATTTGTTAGCGTTAATAGTATTTTCGGTCAGATGCTTCTGTTTTTTCGTTAGGGGTTTATTGATTTGGTCTCCCATCCCAACACTAACCCCGCGGAACAGGGATTAACTTCAGTGAAGTTTAGTATTACAAAGCTGTCAGATGCTCAGAGGGCACACTTGTGGTGAAAAGAAGTTGTGAGGGAACTTGAAAATTAAACATGTCAGCCCAGAAGCCAATGTTTCTCGCTTCCCTTTTATTTGTTATTCTTCAGAGACTGGAATGCTGTATTTCAATACCACACAATTCAGTGCCTTCTGATTTTCTGTAACACGTACCACAGGCAACCCAGTGTATGCTTCACGGAAGCATCTCGTTAACACGAAAACGACGTTGGTAGAACACTGTGTTTTTGAGCAAGGTAGGTTTTTAAGTTCGTTTCTTTTCGGGTTTTTCGGGAACTCAGTCTGTTCATGAGTCTAATATTAGTGAGCTTATTACTGGGTTGCCAAACCCAGTCGGAATCTCGGTTTCATTTCGTGGGTTTTTTTTAAAATTTTTTTTCCTTGTCGGGAAAAGTCTTGCCTGTGACTCCCGTGCTAAGTGGTGTCTTTTGTGCATAGAGTCTTCTGTGCGTATTTTGTTAGGTTTGAGGGGGCTGGGGTAATGCGTAGCTTGCTCTGCACAATTAACCTGTAATGGCGTCCAAAGTCATTGTAACGCGAATGGCGTTTTAGTACATCTTTAAAGAAAATATACCCATATGGAGCTCAAGAATGGAACGTCAAGACAGGCGGTGAAACAAAGATCTGGAATCTTAGAAGCGACGAGTGATGGACTTCGACAGCGTGAATCTTTCGCACGTCGAGCCGAAATCAAAATGAGCTGTACTTCTAATATTTCGCCAAGGTGGTGTTACGTAGAACACTGAAACCAAATGGAAATTTCTCTGGTAACTTACGGGTTCAACAAAGACAGAGAAGGAATCGAACACCGCAAGTAGATCTGTGATCTCTGTTGTGTCTCACAGTGTTTACTGAAGTCGCATCTATTTAAAGTTTGCCTGTTTGTCTGGCAAGTAACATTCATTTTGTACTCAACTCTTCAAAGGTTAAAAAAAATTGGAAATGTGACAGTGAAAAAATATTTGAATGAAAGCTTGTTGTCTCTTTTGTGCTTTATTATTTACGGTCAAGGTTCTTTCGAAAAGGGTTTGATGTGAACTGTCAGAAATTTATGCTTTGTGATTGTGTGTTTCGCTTGCACGCACGCAACTGAAATAGGAAGGGTTCTTGCCTCTTATAGCAAATATGTTGCTTGTTTCAATAAATGTTTCGCTGGAAAATATTTCTATGAAATTTCCAGCTTTTGTAAATTTATGGTATATCATGCAGTGATTCATTTTGAAAATTGTGTTAATGGGTACAGTGTACCCCTCAGGCAGAAATCAATGGGTCACAACTCAAATGCAATGGGTCAAAATTGTAACCAAGACAAGTTGTAGTTTTATTTTTTCAATCATATAATTGATGTTTCTTAAACCACAGACATCTGAATCTTAATCAATAAATACCTATATAAAGAGAAAAGAAAAAAAGTCCTCTACCTATCTATTAATATACATATAGTGTATATTTATAGATATCATAGGTAGAGGATTTTTTGTCTTTTCTCTTGGTATAGGTATTTATTGATTAAAATTCAAATGCCTGTGTTTAAACTTGTAAAGAAATTACAACTGTAAAACAGAACAAATAAAACTGTCATTTAGTGTCTAATCACTGTAATATTCAGGAAGTCAATTTGAGAAGAACTTGCAGTTTAAACAACACAAGAAAAGGACACTAGCTGTCTATTAAAAAAGAATAGTGCTTTTAGAGATCTTTAGAACACTAAATGACTTCAAGAGAAAGCAAACACACGGAAATTTGCATACGTCCTTAAGAGCACGTGCTCAGTAACGTGATACCCGTGACAACAATACAATTGTTCGAACCTTGTTTCGATTATTCCAAGAATCGTGTTTGTCGCTCGCATGAAAAGTTTCTTCTCTGAACAAACAGTGCGGAGATAAAACATACCTTCTTAGTTCATCTAGGCTTTCTTGTGCACTGAAATTTGCATCCTTGGTGGCGTGTTGATATTCAGCTGTCGAACACCTTTGAATGACTTTCCATGGGAGTTTTTGCGCTGTTCGCTTTCGCTTGAAGTCTGAACTCTGACTATTTATTAAGTCGGAAGATTCAAATAAACGTGTATGCGTTGTATGTTTATCATTTCAGGTGTGAACTTTTAGCTTTTGTCTTTACGTATATCATTAAATGCGTGCTTTTTTCACTGTGTTTACGTTAACAAAAATAGTTCGCAGTTATTAATTGTGTAAGGATAATTGTTCTCAAATTCATCACATCCTTTTGATAACTCTCAATTTTTTGGTGCGTCTTATAACCGAGTATTTTCGCGTAATTTTCAGTTTGAGAACTTAGCTTGATTAAACTGCTAAGTTTGGGGTGCGCCTTATAACTGAATGACTACGGTATGCGTACTCAGGACGCGCTCGACGGAAACCAATGGGTATTTAATGAATGTAATGCGTAAAATACGCAAAACGCAGGGCAAAATGAATCACTGTCATGTTGTGTAATTTTCGAGCTTAGCAAACTTGCATACATGTGTTGAAATGTGATACGGGGAGAATTTTTGAATTGTGGTAACGCGTAAGTCACGAAAATAAACAGGTCTGTTGGAAGCGTGCTTGAGTTTCAACAAAATGACCCCCAAAATCGGCAAAAGATTGTGACGCTGATGAATATTAAAGTAGCTGCTATTGACAAAACGATGGAATTACCTGGTGATAAATAACCTTGTCTTGGAGAGTAAATTTTTGATTTTCCAGAAACAATGGTCAACCTCTGAGAGTTGGGCGATTGTAATCTTTTTGTTGAATTCGCTCATTTCTTGTCAAAATTTATAACAATTGAAAGAAAAAGAAAACTAACAAAAACAAAAACCCGGTATCTTGGCATCATTTGACAGAGATGCTTCACTGTTTCGCGAGTAAACATGTCGCGGTAACTTGATCACTGCGTCCGCTGAATTCGATGTGCGATTTACTCGGTGCAGCCAAAAGTACAATTACAACAAAACAATTAAAATCTCCCAAAATGTTTTTCGCTGATGGTAACTTTTTATATTCCTGGTTCAAAATCAATATTGTTTTCATGTCGTAAATTTTGTTACCGATGGCAAAATATTTTATTCTCGATCGACCGTCCTGAAACTTCCTTTTGCTCTTCTTAAAAACTGTGTATCCATATTTATTTACTTTTACATCAATATTTGTTTTGCATAAAGCAAGCTAACAAAATCTGTATCTTGCTTGGTTCGCATTTGGAAGCATTAAAATAGAATTTTCGGTCCCTTGCTTCTTTTACTGAGTGGTATATTTCTTAGGTTGCCCATCCAAATACTAACCCCGCCATGCAGCCCTTGACTTCAGCTTTCATTTTTGTTTACAAAGCTGTCAGATGCTGTCAATGCACGCTTACACTTGAGGTGGGAAGAAGTTGCATGATCAACATGTCAGCCCAGAAGCCAATGTTTCTCGATTCCCTTTTATTTTCTTCAATCTTTCTGGGTTCAGTACTTTGCTAGTAACCACATGTCTTCTCAGGCTATTTAACCAAGACTTCTACCATGGCACTACAATGATAGACAATACCAAAACAATATAGTGCACTCTTAGAGCTACATATTACGCAAGGACAACTTGAATCTCCTGGAAGACAACACACAGCTCAGTTGACATTATGGAATAAATCGCTTTGTTACTTCACTACCACTCGTAAGCAATGCGTGTCAATTTTTTTTAAAGAGGACAGGAATTTCTTCTTTCTGACAAATGATTAATTAATAGGTCGGTAGCCAGGTTTTTAAACCTCAGAAAAGGATCTGTTTCGTCGAACGAACGTGTGAGGACCTGTGAGCCAAAGGTATGACTTCTGGGTGACCCCTAAAATAGCCTTAATGACCCCCCGACTTGAAAAAAATTGCCTGGAACGCTGCACTTACCACAGGCAACCCAGTGTACGCTCACGGAGGGTTTAGTTAAAATATAATTTGGTAGACAAAATTACGATCAGTCAGCTTGTTTGCAAAAGCGGACCAAAAGCGGACTTGTGTATGCAGGGTAAGGTTATTAGTATATTTTTTAGCATATATGTTATAAGTTCCACCCGACTGCCTTTGATGCCTTCAATTACATGGATGTCTTTTGAAGTCCTTCGCCAAGGTTCACCCCTGTTTATTGCTAAATAAAAAGCTTAACTGAAGCGTTTGTCCTTGTTTTAATGGATATGTAATATTTACACTGTACAATGTTTGAAGCTGGGGTCGAGAAGAACCGCAAATCTACATATATTATGCATATTATATTCACAATGTCTTTTGCAGTCCTTTTGGCAAATTTACGAAAGCTTATATTATCAAACATAATTTAATTTGGTACAATGTCACGCTGTATAATGGCATTTTAAAATCCATATGCCAGTATGACCGTTGAAAATATTATTATTTATAAGGATTATTCTCTTTTCTGGCTGACCAGTCCTTTACTTTCAACAATTGTATAAAACCTTATGCTACTGTTATTTATGATTATTTAACTTTTGTTTAAATATTGAACAATATGGCAAAAAGTGTCTCAAATCTGTTATTTAATCTACACTTACAAACACTAAAACACCAGTAGTTCCGAAGTAGAAATTTTTTTGGAGACTGTTGTTGTAAAAACTACTGGCAGATAAGGCCCGTTTGAACATAAAGAGCACCAAGTTAGTAGAGGGGGGAGGAACAGGGGGGTAAAACTCCCTTCTCCCTACTTTCTGAGCCAATTTCTCCTTCCTCCCTGCTTTTTGAGCCAATTTCTCCCTCCTCCCTAAACGTTTATCTCACAGCGCCTTCAAGTATATATACCTGGACAAGTAATAGACGTTAGGGCGAAAAATGAACGAATTATACTTATTTAAGTATGAATGTTACGGTACTTACATTTTAGGTCCAATTGGCTGAGAAATTTCTTAGTTTTGCAAACGTTTGATAACTTGGTTTCATCATTGAGTATTCTTTTAACAGGCTTGTTACTCACGACTCTGTTACGATAGTCTTAGTCAAGTTCCAGATCACTCTAGCCAGGTAGATCCAGGTACATGCTTGACCTTACCGCTGAACGGTTAGCTCAGTTGGTAGAGCGCCAGACTACTGTGCGGTATATATTCAGTCTATTCAAGCGACCAAAATCAAACAATTCCCATTAAAAGTAATCATAAAATCTAGCTGGTGCTGTGATAATTCTGTTAGAACGCGACCGTCCAGGTAAATTGCAACGACTAATTTGTTCTGTGGCATCGTCATCACTATCACGTTCATCATCCAAAACGTCAGCATCACCGCTTACTTCTCTGTTAAGCCTGGTGGATATCAGCTCCTCATACTGTCGCTCATTCAGCCTAATACCATCAAAAATCGATGCCCTTGCTGACATTGAACATGCGGGTAATCACGTTGTAGTGTACGAATTCAAGTCCACAGTCTCGGTTCTTTGCCAGTTGAACTGCAAGCAGTCTTCTTTGTCTTGCGTAAAGCCTTCCGCGGATACGCTAGACGTGCCGGCATGAATGTCTTCGTTTGCGACAACCAGCATATCCTCTTCCTTAGCCTCAGTTCTAACAAACACAGATCCCTTGTCAGGGCCGTAGCCAGAAAAAAATTATGACTGAGGCAATGTCCATGGTTAAATTCTCTACTTAGGGATTCTAGGTGTTTATGATGAGTAGATTTTAAAGACAACACTGGAATCACCCTTTATTTTAAAGAATCACGAAAAAATGACTGAGGCAAGTGCCTCGGTTTGCCTCATACTGGCTACGGCCCTGCTTGTAGAAAATTACTTTCTCCCTTGTAGCTTGCAGGTTGCTGTCCTCTCTTCCGCGAAAGAAAGCCAAGAAGTTAAAATCCACATTCTGAGATGGCTCTGATTCGTACAGTCCGATGGGCAATGTTGAAAATTTATGCTTGGTCGTATCGCTACGAACGGTTGACACACGCACAGCTTCAAGCAACTTTTTCTTGTAGTCGTTCAACTTCACTATATCTTGTGCAGGGAGGGTTACATGATTTGGCTTTGGGATGGACGACATATCCTCAAACTTAATGAAATCTTGTGGTATTTCATAATATGATTCTGGGTGAGTATAAAACAAAAACGGAAGCTTTGTTATTCTCTTCATAACTTCTTCCACAATACTTGGAAAATTAATCGTAAAATCTAGACAACCCACTGCCTCGTTAAGTCCAAGTTCTCGGGCCTTGGCAAAGAGATGTTCGTTTACTTTCGTCGTTAATGCCTTCGAAAGTAGTTTAACCTCAGAGGTTTCAGGAACAGAGAGATCGAAAATGGTCTCTCTCAGTACTTCACCTATCATCTCCAAGGAATCAATGGTTTCCTTTGATGGTGCACCAAAAGATCCATCTAAACACTTGTCTTGGGGAAGCTCAAAGAATTCCCTAATTTCAACGACACATTTGCGGTAAAATTGCCCTGAGTTATCCACAATAGGCAATGCACTAGTAGCTTGTACGTTCTTCTCATCACAATGCAATCCAAAGGCATCATACAACTGACTAAACTGTTTTGTTGCGGAATGAAGAGCCTTTATGCTGGTTATGAGAGAAATAGCATTTGCCATAGTGTCACAGACAAAGAGTGAGTTACCTTCAGCGACGACCGAGCTAGGTTGACCAAATGAGGCCATATTGGCCAAACCATACTTCCTCTGGGCGGCCCCATTTCCAGCAAAAACGTCTACTACTGCCTCTCCAGAATCTCTACGACGATGTAAGACCTTGATCTGTCGGGCCTTTGTATCTGAGAGAAAGATGGAATCTTGTAGGGTAACAAGACCGTGTGGAGACGAGGATTCTCCTCCTTTTAGTACGATAGAGTGTTCCCCGCTAACAAGATCTAGAGCTGAAATTCCGCCTCCTTCTGCGAGATTGGAGTAGAATAGCATACTGTCGACTAAGCATACACTTCCAGGAAAACAAGGTTCTCCTTGAGGAAAAGAAAACCGTCTCACAATACTTGCTTCGATGGCGAAGTCCTTGCATCTTAAGGAAACCTCCGCGATGGCATTCCAGGAAGTACTTGCCAGGTAGACTAGGTCAGGAGCATAAAAGTACATGGCTGTGACACCTTCAATACACATTAGAACGTCGTCGCGTTTCTGATGGCATCTTATGTATACCTTGGCTTTGGCTCTAAGCTCTTTGACGTTTGATTGTGAAGCAAAAGGGACGTCTCGCTCGCGTAAATATTCTTGTAACTCCTCTTTTCTGCTGGGCGTTTTCGGGGTCAACTTGAAAAGATAATCATAGAAAGTCACTTTTCCGACATCTAACTGGCTGATCAATATGATACCATCATTATAGCTGATACACGAAACGCAACTTAGGGACTGCAGAACAGTTTTGACCTGCACAGGGTAATGCAAGCGCAAGCTTTATATGGTTGTCTTATTTGCATACAAAGAACGTAGATGGTGGTCCTCGACATATGCAATGCGGTTGCGTGATGCACCCTTCCTTATTGTCTTCAGAAAGTCGCCATTTCTCGGGGACCAGTGGCGAGACAACATACTCCTGACAAAGAAAGGTTACGTTTATACAACAAACGTTGGCCGTGTAGCACTTATGTTTTAAACAGAGTTAACTGAATAGAGTGTAATGTGTAGTGCTAGATTTTCTATCCCATATAAACCATGTGAGCGTTAGCCCTACTGATGGAAATGGGCCCACACAAGGACAGAGAAAAACTCTGACCAGGGTGGGAATTGAACCCACGACCTTCGGGTTAGATCTCCGCCGCTCTACCGACTGAGCTACACGGCCAACGTTTGTTGTATAAACGTAACCTTTCATTGTACTAGTACATGTTCATTGCCGTGACTTTAACATTTTCAGTTCCCACGGCCTGCTCCCGTCTGACCTTGTAGCTCAGTCGGTAGAGCGGTGGAGATCTAACCCGAAGGTCGTGGGTTCAATCCCCACCCTGGTCAGAGTTTTTCTCTGTCCTTGTGTGGGCCCATTTCCATCAGTAGGGCTAACGCTCACATGGTTCATATGCGATAAAAATCTAGCACTTCACATTACACGCTATTCAGTTAACTCTACTCCTGACAAAACTTGTCGTTGTGGCTTTCTTCTCTACAACAAAGGCATTTCGAATCATTGGGTAATGATTTGCAGCTGTCGCACACGTGCTTGCAAGTAAACAGATCCCATACGTTACTGTTGCTGATGAGCTCTCTCGGTGTCTGCGACCTCATTTGATCTCGTTGCTTAACGGCTTCCAGTGATAGAACTCTTCGCATCTGAGTACCCAACGGTTCCGTTTCTCGAATGACACGAAGAAGGGAAGAGTTGACCCTGCACCCTTCAACTATCAAATACCAATTAGTCAAACTGCACGAAAGGCATTTGACCACATGAATAATGTCTGGCATTGAACGCAGATGTTGCAGTATTAGTTCAACCTGACCAGTGTCGCGTAGTTCGTTACACATTTGCATGGACGTCTTGTAATTAGATCCACAATCAGAGGAGTTGATGTACACCACTACTTTTCTGCATTGCCGTCCTTCCTCTAGACAGTGACTGCAAGGTCTCATAGCTGGATCAATGCTGACGAAACCTCTTCTACAACATTTATCACAAACTTTTTTTTCTTCTCCACATTTCTGACAAAAACTTTTACACTGTTCACCCGTGTCTCGTATACATGAGATGTCGTGCTGAACATGATCCAAACAGCGTTCGTAAATCTGGATTTGTTGAACATGTTCGACGAGTTCTTGATAGGTGTCCTGTCCACTCCTGTTGCCTACGTAGTTCACACCAATCGGAAGGGTTACGTTTGAATCAAGAGTAGTTAGAACTTCGGATTCTACCTCTTTGACTAAAAGATCTTTCAACTTAGCAGGGTCTGGATCTTGATTAGCGGCAATGTAAGCCAAGTCTATTTTAACTGTAGCACCGATTAGTTCATTGATTATCTGGTCCCTTTGACAGCCTGCCTTCAAACCAAAGCCATCGATGCTTCTGACGACGGGGATCGACTTGCTGGTGGCGTTCTCAATCATCGGAATTGCATGTTTCATAGCCATTTTGAGAAATGCTTTTAAAAACTCTGTTATTATCCCCGACCTAGGTGTGTATGATTTCTGCCTATCCCGAGACACGCTGTCGAGGCTTGGGATCGGTATGTTAAACGAATTTATGTCAAACTTTGCCTGCATTCCCTGGTCCTCTCTTTTCTTTCCAATTTTACGGACAGAGCGAAGAAACTCTTTCACATCTTTATTCCAGGCCCAGCGAACCTGCTGACGTTTACCTTGGAGTGCCATACAGTGGATATACCCGATGACATCTTTGAGAAATTCATAACAAATGTGCTCCTTGGGTAGTTCGCCAGAGGAGAGAAGTTCATGCAGATGTTTTACAACTTGATCGCTTTTTTCCAAGCGCATTGTTTAATTCATCTAATGTTAGATTGTCTTCATCCCTCGGCTGAGGAGCAGAAGCAATCTGTATCTATTCGTGGGAAGGCTGAAAATCTATGTTCCCTTCAACGGTCAAAAGGCCAGTTTCTTGAGGACTCTGCACCGATGGCTGCGCCTCGTCAGTATCACTAATCTTCAGCCTTTTTGGAGGCCTGACGGTTTGAGCAGGTACATCCTGGTTAGTCACGTTCACGTCGTTAATGACGAACTCATCATGAATCTGGATTTCATTTCCCTCAAGGAGATTGAAAGACTCGAGACTATATTCTTCGCCAGGCACCACCACAGTCTCCTCGCTAACATAATCTTGATCTTCCTCAGTTACGTGCAATTGGTTTGACGTTTGTTGGTCGTTGCTGGTGTATTTTCTACACTCAGTTTTCTCTTGTGAAACGAGCGCTTCTGTCGCTAAGTGGCACGAGATTGATCGCTGATGGGCCGTGGGAACAGAATGGACAACAGTGCTTTCCATAACTCTGGTAGTTATAACGAATTCTTCGTGGGTAAGCACTTTGTGCAGGCCAATTGACCATTGACCGTTAGTAAAGGATTCCGTGAAACTGTTCGGGTCTTTGACGCCATCACATTGCTGGTAATATATCCGACTGTCAGCTCCGCAGAGTTAATTCCGAGCTGCGTTTTTCGCTCGTTCAGCCCTTCTTTCCATAAACGCTTTTTAAAATAAACTAAGTCGCTGTCATTCAGTGAAAGACGGAGATCAATACTAAAAGATTCGGACGGCTTTGCCTTTCGGGAGAAATAAAAGAGGACGTCGACTTGAACAAGTGGACATTTTTGTAGAACCTTTATCAAGACATCATTTTCAAGATCCATTTTGCCTTGCTTTAATGGCTTCATTAAATCTGGAACGAAACATTTTAAAGCATACTGATTTATGGATTGTTCATGAAATACATCAAAGCTCTAACGCTAAAGTAAAACCGTCACTGATTGCAAGCAGACTAAGTCACGTCCAAAGTTAAAAACTTGCTAAGCACCTGACAGCCTAACTATATTTATCAACAGGCTCTGTAGCAAGCAGGAACTCGACAATTTAACATCATGAATGCGGTAATCATCTCTTTTCGCTAAAATTCAAGTTGCTCTGTGCGCTGTTCGGGCTTACGTCCATATATCTAACAGTCCTAACTATAAATTCGCAAAATTAAATAAGCGCGACTTGAGAATTATGGTTTACCTGTACGAAAAGGTACATACAGCATTGGTCTTAATGACTGAGTAGGTGGTTGTCATCTGAAGAAAACCACTAAATTTGACTACTTAGAGTTTACAAGTCTTCTACTTCTTCTACGAAATACAAATTGTACTAAGATACAATGTCATTCTTGTAGCTCTTGGTCAGTATTATATAGCAAACAATGATAATTAAAATCAAAATCAATTCTTGGTTGTTTTCAGTTATTGACTTCCAAGTCAATTAAACTCTTGTATTTACATTGTAGCGCAAACACGTTTATTTCTTTTCCAGATATTTGTCCCAAAACTGTTTTGCACAATTTGTTTCACTTGACTGACTCTCTTTCTGACATTTACACTTGCTGACGTGTGCTCTTCCGATATCATTTATCGCATTAAGCTTATTAATTGGAAATATTTTTCCACAAGAACACTTAATGCTTCTTTCGTTGATTGCTTGGCAACCCTCATAGGTCTTTGTTACAGTTTCTTTCCAATGTTGTAGCCTTTGCTGTTGTCTCTCACTCCTGTTTACATTCTGTCCACCTTTAAGTCTTTGCCAGAGCAAATCGTCCTCTTTCATTTCCTCTCCTTTTCTTTTTCTTTTCCCCTTATTGCTGCTTTCTTTACCTTCCGTGGGAGTCTTTTGAAGAGTCTCGTTATTTTTTTGGTTGTTCGCGGTTTTATGGCGTAAAAGTGGATGGGCATTACATATTTCCATCACTTTTATTGTTAAGTACACCTTCGGGGATTGTCCTGCTTCTAGAATGTTTTGAAGAGCGATCTCCCATTGACTGGCTGTAATTGACTCCACAAAATTTACAAGTGTTCCGGTTGGTGATTTTTGGCTGTAACCAATGACGACATGGGCGTAGCCAGGATTTTTCAAAGGGGGGGGGGGGGGGGGTCACACTCTGTCAAACAGAGGGTACTCGCGTTTTCGCACCCTGAACATTATAGGTTGTTTGAGTGAAAATCGGCTTACAAAGGGGGGTCACGGGCACCCCAGGACCCCCCCTGGCTACGCCCTTGGACGATATTAACGGAACCAAGTCCCAATTCACTTGGATTTTTCGTTTAATCCTTCTTGAGATTGAAAACGTGTTATGAAGAGTTGCTTTTGAATATCCTCTTTGCTGAACCGAAGGTCCATGGCAAGGGTTTGTGCAGGCTTCAGGCGATCGCTACTTCTAAACACCAGAACGTAAGCCTGAGTTACAAGCCTTTTGGAGAGCAGAAACAACAGTTCTTCTTTTCCATCTAAGACATCTATATCCATGGTACAGATAATCGTATTTTTAAATCCTAAAAGTCGTTAAAAATTGTTTTCCCTGTCAGAAGTTTTCACCTTTCTTCGGTTGCTAGTAAAGATGAGTAAAAGCCAGCTTATAGATCCTTATCGCGCAGCTTGCACTTAGTAGATCTTTAGTAGCATCTCATGACCAGGGCGCAAGTACTACATAATTATAAATTGATAAATTTATGTTAATCAACACTGACTTGTCTAGAGTGCAGACAACCTCGGTACTATAAAGCAACGCTGTTCTGTTCTTATTAATTTTGAACCTTTACACTGGCAACTATGCAGCTATGGGACAGAAATCAGTTTGATAAAAAAGCGATATTACATTACTTAGCCTTCATTGAAGGAGTTAATTGACTTGGAATCAGATCAGGCCAACGTATTCACCGTATTGGCTCTATCATTAAAACGAGCCATAAGCAGAAATTTACCTCAAGCTGTGACGTTTTGTATTAAGACATTAAAATCTATTTTAATAAACAGGAATCACTATAAAAATTAACTATCACTACTACGACTTTGAAGCCGCGCTATTTATTTGTCCGCGCCTACAATGTACTACCGGTCTGTGATAATTGTGTTTGGGATTAGATTATAATATTTGCCATGGGTAAATCCGTCAAGTCTTAAAACGACTTTTAATTTATACTGAAGACAAAAGAACTCGTCACGCTTTTGGAAACCATTTTAGCGCATTTCATAGATACAAAAATACAGTGTTTGTGTAGGAATCCGACCGTAAATAATTGAAAAAAAAAAAGAATTTTGCACACTTGTGATTCGCAAAGTTAAGATGACTTGGCAGAAGAGTCAAAAGAATGTATTCACCAGGTACTCACCAAAGTGTTTAGCCGCGCAAAATATATTTTATGCAAACCACATCAACCCACCCAACCGGACCATAAACTTGCGGAAAAAAATATAAATATGAACAAATGTATGGAAAGAAACTTCACGCCTTACAGCACAACTATATTGTTCAAATTTGGAGAGGACAATCTTTTAGATGCCTTTTGCCTCGTATGTTAACTTTGCGATTCGTAAATTGTTAAAAGTACGTTCAATTCAAAAAATTGTTATTTGTCATCGGATTCCCATACAAACACTGTAATTTGTGACGGTAATGACTACCCGCAGCGCTACCGTCAATTTGTCAAGACCGTCAAGATGAATTCCAAAACCGCGACTGAAGCGTCTTCAATCAACATTTTCAGCCAAACTGCGAAAGGCAAACTGTTTGAGTATTTCAGTAATGAGGTTGAAACTAGCTGAACTTAACCCTACCAAATCCAACATATAAAGCACATTGTTTTCCGCAATTGAATATTCGTAAGTTCCATCGGCGGCAAGATAATGCTCAGTGAATGGCGTATATGTGATTACCGTGGCGTTCGAATTCGTCTAGAATCTTTAAAACAACTAAAATAAATCGAGATTCCAAGAAGACAAAACATAACTGACATTTCTAGGCGCCAGATCAAAAACCTTCAAAGGCCTTTCAAAAGTACCTTGTAAGCCACAGATCCCCAAAGATGTCAAAGGACGTCTCAAAGGTTAATCTTGCGAGAACCAACAAAGAAGCTTAGTAACCATGTATCAGGTGTGATTCCATGCTCTCTCGGTCAAGTCCGCCAAGGGGATCGACATGATCACGGCATTTTTATACATATATTTTCTTTTTTAAATTGAATATTCGATAAAATTATTTCCTCATCCAGGTCCATCCAGTTCAATTCTCCCTACTCCCAACTTTTCTTTTTCTCCCTCCTCCCTACTTTTTCTCCCTATTTCTCCCTCCTCCCAACTTTGTTTGGGCCATTTCTCCCTCCTCCCTATTCTGTTCCTCCCCCCTCTTATTACATGTACGTACATGTAGATCTGTGAAAAAATAGGTTGTGAAAAAGTCTGATTGCCTTCTTTTCTTAACAACTGATAATTAATTTTTCTCTACCTGCAAATGCCAGTATTCATCGATCAAAAAAGAAAAACCTTTAAAACTTTTAAAAGGAAGTACACTTGACAGAACTTCCACTTTCTTAAGTCAGTTTACTTTTCAAGCCCTCTTTGAAAATTGCAAAAAATGATTGAAAATCTTGTCCCTTGTCACTCTGCTTAGTTTCAACTTCCCATTCATTGCACCATGAAAGTCTTCTTTGTTTTTGTTCTTTACAAAAATCTCCTCAATTTCAGCATAGCAGACCCCTCCCATTGCCATTTTCCTTGCTATGCTATGCGAAATGGTTTTCCCAAAATGAAACATGAGCTTCTCAGTATCCAGACGTATTTTTGTTCTTGTTTGCCACTCCTTCTTCTCTTGCCTTGCAGATCTTATTTCAATGCCACTCATTGTCTGTTTGATCTCAGTCTTGAACAGACATTCCTTGAGTGCATAGACATCAGCAAGGGCTTGATGAGCTGTTATAAAAGAAGAAAAAAATGCTTCAAAAGGCTGATCCTAGCAACCAGAACCAGTTGAGTATGCAGTTCTGTGGTGTTATCTTACTTTGTACAAGATTGCCATATTTGTCTTGCATTCATAATGTTGGCAGTTCAGGTCAATGCGCTTGTCCCGGTATGCAAGGCAAGTCCCATGGAAACCTTCAGCTGGGTTGGTTGTTCTTCTGCCCTTCTCTCTGATATGTTCTTCTGGTTTTTCCGCCATTTTCTCTAAAACTTTCTGAAAAGCTTCCAGTTGGGCTGAGCAGGTTAGCAAATGTTTGCAGTGGTACTGTTGACCATCTTGTGATGTCTGTAATAAATTTGGAAACTTATAGATGTAATTATACCTTCCGATAATTAAAGCACCCCCTTCTAATAACCCTTACCACCTTTTGTTTTGGATCTAGAAATATCAATGGGTTCCTTTTCTCTATTATGCCTCCCTCACTGGTTCCAATAAATTATGAATCAGTACACTTTGTTTGAAGATGATAAAACTTTGTTATATTTCTACATTATGAAATGCTTGAAAGGTTAAGATAATGGTGATTAGCAACCAGTTGTTTCTTTTACATTTACATGTGGGTCATGGAACCCTCTAAAAGTTGTTGAGTCCCTCTATCATACATCTTTAAAAAACCCTTTTGTCCTGCCCCAAAGATAAAAAGATTTAAGGGGGAAATTCTTATAAGCTCCCAAGCTCTCTCGTTGTGTACAGAAATATAATCCTGTTAATAAAATAATTATTACATTAGTAGATGGTCAAACGCGGTTTACAGCCTATGCGTGTAATGTTATTTTATCATAATACTGAGTAAAAGAAGTCTTAATTTACAAAACTTCATATAGCTTGTCAGGTATGATTTAAAATATGTACCTTTGGGTGGAACCTGCACCACTCTGAAGTGTGTAAGTCCTGATAATGCTCATGATAATTGAGAATTGCCTCGGAAAAAGCACCCATTGGGTCTTCAGCCATGAGTAGGTCCTCGTATTGGATTAAACTTTGAAGACATTTTTTTTGCGTTGTTAATTAGTGCATCGGTTAGCCTGGCACATTTGGATTTTCCTTTTGCTTTGCACTAAAAAAAGAAAAAAAACAAAACAAAAACAAGGTTGTTATTTTTCTTTCTAATCAACTTGTCTAGCATGCTCGAGTTTCCCTAAGTAGTTTACAGGGCTTCTAAATAAGGGTTCTCTATTAATAGTATTCTGAACAATGGTACCTCATGTTCACTGAGGAAAATAGTAGTAATATAATATCTCTAATATTTGTTGTTAAGGTACGTTGGCTAAAAACCAAACACCGTAAAGGTATAAAAAAAATTGTCTCACCTGGCAAGAGATCATTTTTATCTTTGCCAAGTCCGAGTGAAATGTCTTGATCGTGTGGTTTCCACAGTAGATAACTTCAGCTTCAGGAAATTGTTCTAGGAGGACGTTGGCACATGTTGCGTCGGGGTCGATTGTACACTTCTTCACGTTGAAGTGCTCGTCCTTAAGGCCAGTCAACAGCTCCTCGAAGATATCCCCCTCCGCTCCTCCTGATGTCCCAACCCAGTTGGATCCCAACCCTCTTTTTGACCGATGGGCGAACGCGACAATTTTCCCCGACTTCACATCATGTATAGTACCCGACGCGTTATTTGCGTGGTACCCTCGTGTAAGATAAAAACCCTCGTACATAATTTCCAGGGATTTTTTGTCACCCCGCCAAGCAATTTCTCTCTTAATTTCGTCGCAAGACCATTGTGCGAGATCCTTTACGTGCGGGTGAACCCACGTCACGACACGAATCCACTGGCTCTTGGAGAGATGACTTACACCAAGAGTTCCAAGTACATGTTCGTAGTCTTTGAAATATTCACCTTTTAGCAAGAATGATAGCAGAAGATAATTTGGGAGCCAGGCTTTTGGTCGAAACCTTGACTCAATGGTGGGGCAGTCCGACTTATGTTTACTTTTTTCGAAGCATTTCATGCATGTTAGTTCAACTTCCACGATTCCTGGTTTTACTTGCGTTTTTGTCGTCATGCGAAGTTGCCCGCTTACATTACACTTCTCGCAAATTTGTGACTCAAATGCCATCACCAAAAAATCGATATCGCTAACAACAAGTTCTGAGTCTACAACCATCATCGTGCGAGACGTTGCCTTCCTCAAATCATGGCTGTATCTAGTCAATATTTCTTGTACCTGCTTTGTAAGAACTTCTCGTCGATCGGTCATACTTTCATCGAGGTCACTCATACCGATGCTGACAGGTAGGTTGGCCAGTTGCTGATTGATATATCTGCGGCGAAAGCCACAATTTCGTCCGCTGTTCCGATGTCCACATAGTTCTCTGTTTCGCTTTGCGTTACGTGTGATTTTTTTTCCGCTGTTTCGGTCTGCGTAGCAGTGTCGGCAGTGGAAAGCGTCGAAAACAAATTTTCCCGATTAGCCCACCATTTTGTCAGTGCTGAAGAAGCCAATACTGCCTTTTTCTGGTGCCTGGGCATACTTTAAACCCGCTTGGCCCATAGCTTAGTCCAGAAACCTCAAGGAAACGAAACGTTTTTGCAACAGACAAAGTTTTTTCACAATTTTATTTTGTTTACAAGATTTATATTTCCCGCCATTTTGGCGGCAGTCCGACCGGCGACCCTCATTGTGTGGATTACCGCTGGAGTTTATGTTTGCAGTCGGCAATGTATGCGTCCTTAGCAACAGGTTTGTAGTTAAGAGTCTCCCCCCTTAAGGTTGACCATTTGTTTATGCAAAGTCAAAATTTAGTCTCCAAGACGCGTACGACGTTATTTATCACCAGGTAATTCCATCATTTTGGAAATAGCAGCTACTTTATTATTCATCGGCGTCACAATTTTTCACTGATTTTGGGGCTCATTTTGTTGAAACTCAAGCACGCTTCCTACAGGCCTGTGAACCCTTCCTGCTTACAGAGCAATACTAAAAAACTTCTCCCATATCACATTTCAACCTTAAGCTCGAAAATTCAATACACAACATGATATTATAATTCACAAATGCAGAAAATACCACAGAATCCTTTTCCAGGGAAAATTTATTGAAACAAACAACATATTTGCTCTTAGAGGCGAAAACCTCTTCCTATTTCATTGGGTGCGTAAAGACAAGAAACTCAATCGTGTCAAATACGCGCAATATTACAACAAACAAAATTTCAGGATCAAACGGTTTCCATGAACAACCTTTTCCTTGGATAATGAAGCACAAAATAGACGACAAGCTTTCTTTCAAATAATTCTTGGCTGTCACATTTCCAATTACTTACAATTTTTTACTGAAGACTGTGCAGAGTTGATCACAGATCCACGTAAGGTGTTCGATTCGTTCTCTGTCTTTTTTGAACCCATAAGTTACCAGAGAATTTTCCATTTGGTTTCAGTGTTCTACATAACAGCACACTTGGTAAAATATTTGAAAAACAGCTCACTTTGATTTCGGCTCGACGGGCGATAGATTGTTGTCGAAGTCCATTACTCGTCGCTTTGAAGATTCCAGGAGTTTGTTTTTCGCCGCCTGCCTAGTATATACAACTGACTTTCTATTATTGAGCTCCATAAGGGTATATTTTGTTTAAGGATCCACTGAAACGCCATTCGCGTCACATGACTTTCGACCCCATTGGAGGCTAAGTTAATGATTCTACTGTGTCCACCAGAGAAATATATTCATTTCCACTACCCTCTCGATCCTAAGAAAACACGCGCAGAAGGCTCTATGCACAAAGGCACCACTTAGCAGGGGAGTGACAGGCAAGACTTTTACCGACACGGAAACCCCCCCCCCCCCCCCCCCCCCCTCAAAAAAAAAAAATTAAAATAAAACGAACAAACCCTACCCACTTTCCGACTGGGATTGCCATCCTGGCAACCCAGTAAAAATAACAAAAAAACCCACCAAATGAAACCGAGATTCCGACTGGGTTTGGCAACCCAGTAACAAGACGCTCTACAAAAAGCGTACAGTGGGTTGCCTGTGGAACGTGTGTTCACAAAAACAGAAGGAACTGAATTGGGTGGTATTGAAATGCAGGGTTCCAGTTAATTTTTCAAGTGGGGGGTCATTAAGACCATTTGAGGGTCACCCACATGTCGCACCAGCAGAGGCCCTTTGGCTCACACATTCACACCTTTAATTATTTTGTAATATCCTGTCCTATTTTGAGGTCTTTTAGTTTTTTAAGCTTTGGAAATAAATTCAGTTTAAAGATAAACACGCTCTTGAGTAAAGGTGCACCTGATCACCTTGTGTCAACTGAATGAACTACGGGAAAGAATATTAATCGTTCGTTGTCTTCAGAGTAAAACAACATACTTTTTAGCCAAGAAACTTCCGTCTTTGGTTTTTTAAATTTTGTTTTAATATTCCTAAAATAATCCTAACTTGAAAATGTGACGTAAGCTACATTTATTGTCTCACTGTTTTGTCAGTGTGTTTATGAAGATTAGTTGTCCTGAATTTGTTTCTTTCTCAGTCATAACTATTAGTATCAAACATCCTGTCAACATGCTTGATCAAACATAAGGCTCACAGGGTTGAGGGTAAGGTATCTATGGTGATGAATCAATTTTAATCACAATGCGCATGTGTACTTGCAACATGTTGGTTGAGACTGGCCAAACGAAAAATTCACACATCCAACACGAGAACAAAAGAAATGTTGGAAGATTTTGAATCCAATGTTTGATGCTGTATAAAACTAGTTCCAACATTATCTAACATGTTCAATGGTCATCAAACATAATGGCCAAACGCTAAAACGTTAGCTCACCCAAATGTTTGTCATTTATCGTTGGGCAGGGCCTTTAAACTTCATTGATTTGCGACATACATAAATCAATACCAATTATCCTGTTTCCAACAGGACCAAGAAGATATGAGGTAAGAGAGCGAATCCCTGTGCCCCCATAACAATTATTTGATATTCAGTGATTCTGAGCTGTTCCAGAGCAACGCCCCGCACCGCACCGCACCGCACCGCACCACCATAGCTAAAACTGTCGTCCAAAAAAATGGTATTGGAACAGCAAGTTTGTTCATGGAGTTCCTCAGTGAATAATTAGTAACATCAGATCGATTGATAAATACGTGTACATCCCTTCGATACTCGGGTGTACGACCATTGAAGGCTTGAAAGACCATATTGGTTTTCTGCTGCCTACCCAACTAATTCCTAAACGGCTCAAGGAGATAGTAAGAAACAGCAGAAAAACGATCATTAGTAGAAATTTGATTTTTCTTCTGATCAACAATAACAAATTTGGTTTTTGCTCATGGTCAGAGCGATCTTCTAATGGCAAATTGGGTGCTTCGTTTTCGAGTTGGGATTCCACATCGTTTTTCAGCGACTTAAGGCGCTTGTTTCGATTTCGACCTTTTGCGTGCTTCGTGCTATGTTCTTCGTTTTCGAGTGCTTGGTTTTCGATACTTCCCCTGCCGCAAAGCTTTGAGAGCAGAATAAATAAGCGTGCTGGTTTAGTTAGAGGTGCATGTCTACTGGCAGTAAGGATCATGTCTAAATCGTCGGGTACTCTTAAAGCCGGAGACATTTTTCTTTTATCTTTACCAGGCGTAATTTCATTTTCCGTTTATTTGTGATAATGCTGGAGTCAAAACAACGTGATATCACAGAGCTGATAATAGAATGATTTCCGCTATATATTCAAAACTGCAACTGAACAAATCACTTTCGGGGCCTTTGCCAAGTAAACACGATTCTTCCAAACTGCTGTTTTCATGTTCTGCTGTAATCTCTGTATTGTTTAAACTAAGTCTTTTAGATTATTTGCAAAAGGTAAGTTAAGTGCTCCAAAGGAGCAATCAATTCTATCCGAACATCGCTACTTTGAAACAAAGCATTTATGGTCACATTGTTAATCGAGATCAGGTTGGCTCAAAAGATGCTCTTCTGTTTGCTAAGCTTATCAAAAAATATTCGTGTCACTATATCACTATATCTTAGAACTCGATTTAAAGATAAAAAATGCTTGCGCTTTGGTTTTGACACCATTACAGCTTGTTATATATATATATATATATATATCTATATATATATATATATATACCAAGTTTATAGTGTGTAACAAGCTGTAATGGTATATATATATATATATATATTTTAAGTTTAATTCATGCTAAATGTTTTAGATCAGTTTCACACTGTGACAAAGGAACGGAAACTAAAGTGTATGTTTCTAGACAAGTACATCGAGGCAAAGAAAGCAATGCTTTTTTCCCCCTTTTTTTCAAATCAGACTGCAGATTTCGTTCTTTGGTCGCGCTCTAATTACTATGCTGTGTCTTTCTGAGTGACTCAGGAAAAAAGGTCAGTAATTTTCAAGTTCGTCCTAATGATTGTAGTTGCTTTAATACTTCAAGAGTATTGAAACTAGTGCTGTGTGCTTGACTATACCGGTTCGCCAACGGCTGTGATTAAAATTCAGGACGAATAAAAAATATCCTAGGCCTGCACTTAACAGACTTGCGAATTATCACAAATCACAATGCTGACAAGCACAAAAGCAGAAGAAATGGTTAATAAATATGAAGTTTGCTACTATCTGAATGTTTTGGTGTTAAAGTAAAGGGATATATTGTCACGCAAATGATGTAATTTCATGACACTCAAAAAGCGTGAGTTTCAAGTAAAGAAGACCCTCCGTGAGGGTACACTGGGTTGCCTGTGGTACGTGCACCGTTCCAGAAAATTTTTTTCAAGTTGGGGGTCATTAAGACCATTTATAGGTCCTCACACGTTCGTACGACGGAACAGATCCTTTTCTGAAGTTAAAAACCTGGCTACCGGCCTATTAATTAATCATTTATCAGAAAGAAGTAATCCCTGTCCTCTTTAGAAAAAACAGACACGCATTGCTTATGTGTGGTAGTGAAGTAACACAGCGATTTATTCCATATAAAATGTCCACTGAGCTGTGTGTTGTCTTCCAGGAGATTCAAGTTGTCCTTGCGTAGTATGTAGCTCTAACAATGCACGATATTGTTTTGGTATTGTCTATCATTGTAGTGTCATGGTAGAAGTCTTGGGTAAATAGCCTGAGAAGACATGTGGTTACTAGCAAAGTACTGAACCCAGAATCGAAAGATTGAAGAAAATAAATGGGAAGTGAGAAACATTGGCTTCTGGGCTGACATGTTGATAATTTTCAAGCTCTCTCACAACTTCTTTCACCACAAGTTTAAGCGTGCCCTCTGAGCATCTGACAGCTTTGTAATACTAAAATTTACTAAAGTTAAGCGCTGTTTAGTATCTGGAGGGGTGACCTCAAACATATACCCCTCCGTAAAATAGAAGCATTGGACCGAAAAAAATGTTAACGGTAACAAATGCGAACTCAGCAAGGTACAGATTTTGTTAGCTTGCTTTATGCAAAAACAAATATTGATGCAAAAGTAAATTGATACACAGTTTTTAGAAAGAGCAGAAGGAATTTTTCTTTTTGTTTTTGTTTTTAAATTTATTTATTTATTTATTTATTCCACACACACACAAAACAAACAACTTACTTACAGGATAGACACGTTTACATATTTACAGTAAAACAGTATACATTGCTTCCCATACTGAAAAGGAAATCAAAGCATTAAAGTTTACGGGCTGTCGGTTGCAAGGCTGTTGTGAAAAGGCGATGAAGGATTTTTTGGTTTAGGGACTTATCGAAGTAAAAGAAGCAAGAAAAAAGAACGGTTTTCTAAATTAAAGTTTTCAGTAGTTCCCACTTCGTTTGTAAGGTGCCCGCACCCTTTTGTTCAAATAGATAGGTCGACTTAAGACATCTGAAAAAGCCTTCTACCTTTGGTAGCGTTTTATTGTTTTTACAAATCCAGATATAATGTCTTGCTAACAGGAGGCAAAAACAACATACTTTTTAGCCAAGAAACTTCCGTCTTTGATTTTTTAAATTTTGTTTTAATATTTAACTGAATATTTACATTTCATCCGTCGGGTCAGGAAGCCGTCTTTGTTGGGTTCCTGAGAAATGTATCTATTGTGACTTCAGGGTGAACTATTTACTCAATCGCTAGGTTGAGCGGACATGTAATTGAAAATCTGAACATCTGGGTTTACCTCGGTGCAAAAACCTGTGAAAATATTTCTTTGTTTTGTTAGCTTGTGGTAGGGTTACGTTATTGTTTGATGTTTTTTTGGCTCTTTTGCTTTCCTTTGTGTTACGTCATCTGCGAGTTTCACAGGTTTTTACACCGACGTGGAACCGAACATCTATGAGATACAAAAACACTAATATAGTTAGTTATAGCTTCTCGGAAGTGAGAAAATCAACTAAAGTGCATTAATTAATTAAGTGAGACTAGAATGGAAGTATGCGCTACTTCAGAGTCATTTTGACAGGTAGTCATCAAATGACGTAACCAATGAGAATGTCTAAAATGGGGGAGTGCATAAATTAGAAAACAATGCGGTAAGTTTGAAAAGCCGGTCACGCCTCAACTATAATTCAATGGTAGCGCTATTGTTTTTCAATCAAAAGCGATAATCCTTTCTTTGAGTCTTTAAGATTGGAATACTGATTTTCGATTTTATTTGCATAACTTTCGATTAGTTTATCAATGAAGCATAGCATACGCTAACAAACGTTTACTGAATTAACAGAAAACGCTTGAAAAAAAGTTGTTCTAAAACTTATTTAGAATCATTAGTGATTGTTTTCAAACGAGACGGGAGTATTTAAGATTTTGAATTTTGAATTTAGTTCAAGGTTTTCTTGATTAGGATTTTGAGAATGGCTTAAGACCGTTGTATTGTGAAATGGGAATATTACGTTCCCTAAGGGTGATTTTAGTTGGTTTCATATCGTATTTCAAA
>NC_090884.1:66957667-67000167 GCF_036669925.1 Montipora capricornis
ATCTTCTGGGCCCATAACCTTTTATTTTTCGCAACGTAAAACAAAACTTCTCTTCACTCGCCGAAGGTTACACATGAAAAAGGTACAACAGAATAAGCTATTTAAACTTAAATTGAAACGAAAAACAATAATTTGAATAACAAAAGAAAAACACTGGAAATAACTGGAATTTCCAAGTGTTCCAGTTACTCCCGTTAAGTTTCTCGATCGACCATTTCTCCTCCATGACTCATCCAAACAGCAAACTTGAAATCGAAGACGTCATAAATTCAAAAACCTACTCGTAAATCCAAAAAGCACAAAAGTTGTTCAGCTCAACCACAACTCATCTCAACCAGTTGACAACATCGTGCAACGTAAAACAAAACTTCTCTTCACTCGCCGAAGGTTACACATGAAAAAGGTACAACAGAATAAGCTATTTTGATCCTGCTTGATCCTGTCAACATGCTTGATCAAACATAAGGCTCACAGGGTTGTGGGTAAGGTATCTATGGTGATGAATCAATTTTAATCACAATGCGCATGTGTACTTGCAACATGTTGGTTGAGACTGGCCAAACGAAAAATTCACACATCCAACACGAGAACAAAAGAAATGTTGGAAGATTTTGAATCAATGTTTGATGCTGTATAAAACTAGTTCCAACATTATCTAACATGTTCAATGGTCATCAAACATGATGGCTTAACGCTAAAACGTTAGCTCACCCAAATGTTTGACATTTATCGTTGGGCAGGGCCTTTAAACTTCATTGATTTGCGACATAGATAAACATTAGCTTAATCAATACCAATTATCCTGTTTCCAACAGGACCAAGAAGATATGAGGTAAGAGAGCGAATCCCTGTGCCCCCATAACAATTATTTGATATTCAGTGATTCTGAGCTGTTCCAGAGCAACGCCCCGCACCGCACCGCACCGCACCGCACCACCATAGCTAAAACTGTCGTCCAAAAAAATGGTATTGGAACAGCAAGTTTGTTCACGGAGTTCCTCAGTGAATAATTAGTAACATCAGATCGATTGATAAATACGTATACATCGCTTCAATACTCGGGTGTACGACCATTGAAGGCTTTAAAGACCATATTGGTTTTCTGCTGCCTACCCAACTAATTCCTAAACGGCTCAAGGAGATCGTAAGAAACAGCAGAAAAACGATCATTAGTAGAAATTTGATTTTTCTTCTGATCAACAATAACAAATTTGGTTTTTGCTCATGGTCAAAGCGATCTTCTAATGGCAAATTGGGTGCTTCGTTTTCGAGTTGGGATTCCACTTCGTTTTCCGGCGACTTAAGCCGCTTGTTTCGATTTCGACCTTTTGCGTGCTTCGTGCTATGTTCTTCGTTTTCGAGTGCTTGGTTTTCGATACTTCCCCTGCCGTAAAGCTTTGAGAGCAGAATAAATAAGCGTGCTGGTTTAGTTAGAGGTGCATGTCTACTGGCAGTAAGGATCATATCTAAATCGTCGGGTACTCTTAAAGCCGGAGACATTTTTCTTTTATCTTTACCAGGCGTAATTTCATTTTCCGTTTATTTGTGATAATGCTGGAGTCAAAACAACGTGATATCACAGAGCTGATAATAGAATGATTTCCGCTATATATTCAAAACTGCAACTGAACAAATCACTTTCGGTGCCTTTGCCAAGTAAACACGATTCTTCAAAACTGCTGTTTTCATGTTCTGCTAATGATTGTAAATACTTTAATACTTCAAGAGTATTGAAACTAGTGCTGTGTGCTTGACTATACCGGTTCGCCAACGGCTGTGATTAAAATTCAGGACGAATAAAAGATATCCTAGGCCTGCACTTAACAGACTTGCGAATTATCACAAATCACAATGCTGACAAGCACAAAAGCATAAGAAATGGTTAATAAATATGAAGTTTGCTACTATCTTCGATACTATCTGAATGTTTTGGTGTTATATATAGTAAAGGGATATATTGTCACGCAAATGATGTAATTTTATGACACTCAAAAAGCGTGAGTTTCAAGTAAACAAGACCTTCCGTGAGGGTACACTGGGTTGCCTGTGGTACGTGTACCGTTCCAGAACATTTTTTTCAAGTTGGGGGTCATTAAGACCATTTAAGGGGTCACCCAGAAGTCATACCAGCAGAGGCCCTTTGGCTTACAGGTCCTCACACGTTCGTACGACGGAACAGATCCTTTTCTGAGGTTAAAAACCTGGCTATCGGCCTATTAATTAATCATTTGTCAGAAAGAAGAAATTCCTGTCCTCTTTAGGAAAAACAGACACGCATTGCTTATGTGTGGTAGTGAAGTAACACAGCGATTTCTTCCATATAAAATGTCCACTGAGCTGTGTGTTGTCTTCCAGGAGATTCAAGTTGTCCTTGCGTAGTATGTAGCTCTAACAATGCACGATATTGTTTTGGTATTGTCTATCATTGTAGTGTCATGGTAGAAGTCTTGGGTAAATAGCCTGAGAAGACATGTGGTTACTAGCAAAGTACTGAACCCAGAATCGAAAGATTGAAGAAAATAATGGGAAGTGAGAAACATTGGCTTCTGGGCTGACATGTTGATAATGTTCAAGCTCTCTCACAACTTCTTTCACCACAAGTTTAAGCGTGCCCTCTGAGCATCTGACAGCTTCGTAATACTAAAATTTACTAAAGTTAAGGGCTGTTTAGCATCTGGATGAGTGTCCTCAAACATATACCCCTCCGTAAAACAGAAGGATTGGACCGAAAATAGTATTAACGCTAACAAATGCGAACTCAGCAAGGTACAGATTTTGTTAGCTTGCTTTATGAAAAAACAAATATTGATGCAAAAGTTAATTGATACACAGTTTTTAGAAAGAACAGAAGGAATTTTTCTTTTTGTTTTTGTTTTTGTTTTTAAATTTATTTATTTATTTATTTATTCCACACACACACACAAAACAAACAACTTACTTACAGGATAGACATATTTACATATTTAAGGTAAAACAGTATACATTGCTTCCCATACTGAAAAGGAAATCAAAGCATTAAAGTTTACGGGCTGTCGGTTGCAAGGCTGTTGTGAAAAGGTGATGAAGGATTTGTTGGTTTAGGGACTTATCAAAGCAAAAGAAGCAGGAAAAAAGAACGGTTTTCGAAATTAAAGTTTTCAGTAGTTTCCACTTCGTTTGTAAGGTGCCCGCACCCTTTTGTTCAAATAGATAGGTCGACTTAAGACATCTGAAAAAGCCTTCTACCTTTGGTAGCGTTTTATTGTTTTTACAAATCCAGATATAATGTCTTGCTAACAGGAGGCAAAAACAACATACTTTTTAGCCAAGAAACTTCCGTCTTTGGTTTTTTAAATTTTGTTTTAATATTTAACTGAATATTTACATTTCATCCGTCGGGTCAGGAAGCCGTCTTTGTTGGGTTCCTGAGAAACGTATGTATTGTGACTTCAGGGTGAACTATTTACTCAATCGCTAGGTTGAGCGGACATGTAATTGAAAATCTGAACATCTGGGTTTACCTCGGTGCAAAAACCTGTGAAAATATTTCTTTGTTTTGTTAGCTTGTGGTAGGGTTACGTTATTGTTTGATGTTTTTTTGGCTCTTTTGTTTTTCTTTGTGTTACGTCATCTGCGAGTTTCACAGGTTTTTACACCGACGATGAGCCGAACATCTATGAGATACAAAAACACTAATATAGTTAGTTATAGCTTCTCGGAAGTGAGAAAATCAACTAAAGTGCATTAATTAATTAAGTGAGACTAGAATGGAAGTATGCGCTACTTCAGAGTCATTTTGACAGGTAGTCATCAAATGACGTAACCAATGAGAATGTCTAAAATGGGGGAGTGCATAAATTAGAAAACAATGCGGTAAGTTTGAAAAGCCGGTCACGCCTCAACTATAATTCAATGGTAGCGCTATTGTTTTTCAATCAAAAGCGATAATCCTTTCTTTGAGTCTTTAAGATTGGAATACTGATTTTCGATTTTATTTGCATAACTTTCGATTAGTTTATCAATGAAGCATAGCATACGCTATTAAACGTTTACTGAATTAACAGAAAACGCTTGAAAAAAAGTTGTTCTAAAACTTATTTAGAATCATTAGTGATTGTTTTCAAACGAGACGGGAGTATTTAGGATTTTGAATTTTGAATTTAGTTCAAGGTTTTCTTAATTAGGATTTTGAGAATGGCTTAAGACCGTTGTATTGTGAAATGGGAATATTACGTTCCCTAAGGGTGATTTTAGTTGGTTTCATATCGTATTTCAAAATGGTTTCACGACATTTTCAGTGGTTGCGGTCGCATTAGGGAATTAACAGTACTGTAGTGTTAAATCAAGTTCTAGTGTTCAGTGTTCCCCTAGGGATTCAAAACACCAAAGAGTTGAAACTAGAGTAGTGTCAACACTAGTGTTACACTTTGTTTCTCTCAAGTGCTACCTCAACCAGTAAAACAGTGAACAAACAACATACATTTCGAACGCTTTATTGAATTTTTTTCTCTCAGAGTATTATCTTTATGTCATGATATTTTTGTTGGTTTGAAAAAATGTTATTTTATCAGCACTGTATGTGACTTGAGACGCGCACATAAATTTAATTTGTGAATTTCGGAGGAAAAGTCGGCTAAACAAACTTTAGACATTTGTGTCATGTCTTCTTTTTTCTTTCTCCTACAACTTTTTCTTCTTCTTCTTCTTATTATTATTGTTGTTGCTGTTTTCATTATTATTTTAACTCTTTTTTTACATTTATTTGCTTTAAAAATTAAAGGGTTAACCATACAGTCCTAATAATGTTAAGTCTCACTGTTTTGTCACTGTGTTTATGAAGATTAGTTGTCCTGAATTTGTTTCTTTCTCAGTCATAACTATTAGTATCAAACATCCTGTCAACATGCTTGATCACAGGGTTGTGGGTAAGGTATCTATGGTGATGAATCAATTTTAATCACAATGCGCATGTGTACTTGCAACATGTTGGTTGAGACTGGCCAAACGAAAAATTCACACATCCAACACGAGAACAAAAGAAATGTTGGAAGATTTTGAATCAATGTTTGATGCTGTATAAAACTAGTTCCAACATTATCTAACATGTTCAATGGTCATCAAACATAATGGCCAAACGCTAAAACGTTAGCTCACCCAAATGTTTGACATTTATCGTTGGGCAGGGCCTTTAAACTTCATTGATTTGCGACATAGATAAACATTAGCTTAATCAATACCAATTATCCTGTTTCCAACAGGACCAAGAAGATATGAGGTAAGAGAGCGAATCCCTGTGCCCCCATAACAATTATTTGATATTCAGTGATTCTGAGCTGTTCCAGAGCAACGCACCGCACCGCACCGCACCGCACCACCATAGCTAAAACTGTCGTCCAAAAAAATGGTATTGGAACAGCAAGTTTGTTCACGGAGTTCCTCAGTGAATAATTAGTAACATCAGATCGATTGATAAATACGTATACATCGTTTCAATACTCGGGTGTACGACCATTGAAGGCTTTAAAGACCATATTGGTTTTCTGCTGCCTACCCAACTAATTCCTAAACGGCTCAAAAAGATCGTAAGAAACAGCAGAAAAACGATCATTAGTAGAGATTTGATTTTTCTTCTGATCAACAATAACAAATTTGGTTTTTGCTCATGGTCAAAGCGATCTTCTAATGGCAAATTGGGTGCTTCGTTTTCGAGTTGGGATTCCACTTCGTTTTCTGGCGACTTAAGGCGCTTGTTTCGATTTCGACCTTTTGCGTGCTTCGTGCTATGTTCTTCGTTTTCGAGTGCTTGGTTTTCGATACTTCCCCTGCCGTAAAGCTTTGAGAGCAGAATAAATAAGCGTGCTGGTCTAGAGGTGCATGTCTACTGGCAGTAAGGATCATATCTAAATCGTCGGGTACTCTTAAAGCCGGAGACATTTTTTCATTTTCATCTTTACCAGGCGTAATTTCATTTTCTGTTTATTTGTGATAATGCTGGAGTCAAAACAACGTGATATCATAGAGCTGATAATAGAATGATTTCCGCTATATATTCAAAACTGCAACTGAACAAATCACTTTCGGGGCCTTCGCCAAGTAAGCACGATTCTTCCAAACTGCTGTTTTCATGTTCTGCTGTAATCTCTGTATTGTTTAAACGAAGTCTTTTAGATTATTTGCAAAAGGTAAGTTAAGTGCTCCAAAGGAGCAATCAATTCTATCCGAACATCGCTACTTTGAAACAAAGCATTTATGGTCACATTGTTAATCGAGATCAGGTTGGCTCAAAAGATGCTCTTCTGTTTGCTAAGCTTATCAAAAAATATTCGTGTCACTATATCACTATATCTTAGAACTCGATTTAAAGATAAAAAATGTTTGCGTTTTGTTTTTGACACCATTACAGCTTGTTATAGTTTTTTTTTTTAAAGTTTAATTCATGCTAAATGTTTTATATCAGTTTCACACTGTGACAAAGGAACGGAAACTAAAGTGTATGTTTCTAGACTAGTACAACGAGGCAAAGAAAGTAATTGTGAGGCACGGAACATCCCAAGAAAGAAGAGTACTTCCGTTTTATTATCCGTGTTTCTTTTTTTCCCCCTTTTTTTCATATCAGACTGCAGATTTCGTTCTTTGGTCGCGCTCTAATTACTATGCTGTGTCTTTCTGAGTGACTCAGAAAAAAAGGTCAGTAATTTTCAAGTTCGTCCTAATGATTGTAAATACTTTAATACTTCAAGAGTATTGAAACTAGTGCTGTGTGCTTGACTATACCGGTTCGCCAACGGCTGTGATTAAAATTCAGGACGAATAAAAAATATCCTAGGCCTGCACTTAACAGACTTGCGAATTATCACAAATCACAATGCTGACAAGCACAAAAGCAGAAGAAATGGTTAATAAATATGAAGTTTGCTACTATCTGAATGTTTTGGTGTTAAAGTAAAGGGATATATTGTCACGCAAATGATGTAATTTCATGACTCTCAAAAAGCGTGAGTTTCAAGTAAACAAGATCCTCCGTGAGGGTACACTGGGTTGCCTGTGGTACGTGCACCGTTCCAGAAAATTTTTTTCAAGTTGGGGGTCATTAAGACCATTTAAGGGGTCACCCAGAAGTCATACCAGCAGAGGCCCTTTGGCTTACAGGTCCTCACACGTTCGTACGACGGAACAGATCCTTTTCTGAGGTTAAAAACCTGGCTACCGGCCTATTAATTAATCATTTATCAGAAAGAAGAAATTCCTGTCCTCTTTAGAAAAAACAGACACGCATTGCTTATGTGTGGTAGTGAAGTAACACAGCGATTTATTCCATATAAAATGTCCACGGAGCTGTGTGTTGTCTTCCAGGAGATTCAAGTTGTCCTTGCGTAGTATGTAGCTCCAACAGTGCACGATATTGGTTTGGTATTGTCTATCATTGTAGTGCCATGGTAGAAGTCTTGGGTAAATAGCCTGAGAAGACATGTGGTTACTAGCAAAGTACTGAACCCAGAATCGAAAGATTGAAGAAAATAAATGGGAAGTGAGAAACATTGGCTTCTGGGCTGACATGTTGATAAATTTCAAGCTCTCTCAGCTCACAACTTCTTTCACCACAAGTTTAAGCGTGCCCTCTGAGCATCTGACAGCTTTTTAATACTAAAATTTACTAAAGTTAAGCGCTGTTTAGTATCTGGAGAGGTGACTTCAAACATATACCCCTCCGTGAAACAGACGCATTGGACCGAAAAAAGTATTAACGCTAACAAATGCGAACTCAGCAAGGTACAGATTTTGTTAGCTTGCTTTATGCAAAAACAAATATTGATGCAAAAGTAAATTGATACACAGTTTTTATTTATTTTTTCCACACACACACACACAAAACAAACAACTTACTTACAGGATAGACATATTTACATATTTACAGTGAAACAGTATACATTGCTTCCCATACTGAAAAGGAAATCAAAGCATTAAAGTTTACGGGCTGTCGGTTGCAAGGCTGTTGTGAAAAGGCGATGAAGGATTTGTTGGTTTAGGGACTTATCAAAGTAAAAGAAGCAAGCAAAAAGAACGGTTTTCTAAATTAAAGTTTTCAGTAGTTCCCACTTCGTTTGTAAGGTGCCCGCACCGTTTTGTTCAAATAGATAGGTCGACTTAAGACATCTGAAAAAGCCTTCTACCTTTGGTAGCGTTTTATTGTTTTTACAAATCCAGATATAATGTCTTGCTAACAAGAGGCAAAAATTCATTTGACTATGATTTTTGGAGGAGTCTGGAATCAAACCTAATGCTTTAAGGGGATTGAATTGGTAGTTTTTTGGAATAATCTGAGACGAAATAAAGCGTTGTATTAAGAAGGTCCAAAAAGCGGTCACTCTGGGACAGGACCAAAAAGAGGTGACTAAGTTTTTCTTGTTCATCTTTGCAAAGGAAGCAGTTTGGGTCGTCTTTTAGGCCGATTTTAACTAAGAATTCGTTAGTGAGCAGAAGGAAGTGTCCAGGATGGTCGCTCGAGAATAACATATTTACGACATGAAAACAACATTAATTTTGAACCGCGAATATAGAATACAAAAAGTTACGATCAGCAACAAACATTTAGGGAGATTTTTGCTCGTTCAATTTTGTTATTGTACTTTTGGTTGCACAAATAAATCGCAAAATCGAAAGTGACATCGCCGGAATTCAGCGGGCGCCGTGATTATATTACCGCGGCATGTTTACTCTCCAAACAGTGAAGCATCTGTGTTAAATGATGGCAATATACCGGGTTTTCGTAAGTTTCTTTTTCTGTCAAGTGTTATAAAGTTTGACAATAAATGAGCGAAGTCAAAACAAAGATCACAATCGCCCAAACACTTGAGGGTTGACCACTGTTTCTGCTAAGTCAAAAATTTACTCTCCAAGACAAGGTTATTTATCACCAGGTAATTCCATCAATTTGGAAATAGTAGCTACTTTATTATTCATCGGCGTCACAATTTTTTGCTGATTTTGGGGCTCATTTTGTTGAAACTCAAGCACGCTTCCAACAGACCGGCTGTTAGTAAAAGTGGGGCGGGGACGTGGGACGTGGGGACTTGGAGACTTGAGGGCTTGGGGACGAGGGGACTTGGGGACGCGGGGACTCGGGGGCGTGGGGACGCTGGGACGTGGGGACTCGGGGACGTGAGGACGTGGGGACTAGGGGACGTGGGGACTAGGGGACGCGGGGACTAGGGGAATCGGGGACTCGGGGACGCGGGGACGTGGTACGCGAGGACTTCGGAACTCGGAGACGCGCGGGGATTCGAGACGCAGGAAAGGCATTGTCCAAAAATTGTTTATTTCTTCCATTTTCGTTCCTAGAATCTGAATGTGCAGATACGTTTAAGACCCCCTGCGTTGGAACTATTCTGTACCCAGAGCTCTCTTGGTAAAATAGGCAAGGAGGAACCATGGACGCTGGAAATCATCAGCTACTGGTCTGACAAACTCTCCAGCATATTAGATTATTTTACATTTGACCCTCAAAAAAAGTATTTTACCAATTCAGCGCAAAAGTCAGGTGTTATTTGTTTATCACGTCCTCGAATCCCCGCGCGTCTCCGAGTTCCGAAGTCCTCGCGTACCACGTCCCCGAGTCCCCACGCTCCCGCGTCCCTGAGTCCCCACGTCCCCACGTCCCAGAGTCTCCAAGTGCCCGAGTCCCCGAGTCCCCGAGTCCCTGAGTCCTCGAGTCCCCACATCCCCGCGTCCCCGCTTCCCCACGTACCCGAGTCCCCACGTCCCAGCGTCCCCACGTCCCAGAGTCCCCGCGTCCCCAAGTCCCCACGTCCCCGAGTCCCCACGTCCCCGAGTCCTCACGTCCCCGAGTTCCCGCGTCCCCAAGTCCCACGTCCCACGTCCCACGTCCCCGTCCCACTTTTAGTAACAGCCCAACAGACCTGCTTATTTTCGTGAGCAATAGTGAAAATATCCTCCTGTATCACATTTCGACCTTAAGCTCGAAAATTCAATGCACAACATGATATGATAATTCACAAAGGCAGGAAATATCACAAAATCCTTTTGCAGCGAAACATTTTATTGAAACAAACAACATAAGATTCACTAAAACGCCATTTGCGTTGCAATGACTTTCGACGCCATTGCTGGTTAATGAGAATGACGAACTCACGAGGCAAAATGTATATTTATATTTAATTAAGTTAGCACAACAGAAAGACGCTAACCTCATTTTGACACGAAAATGCTTTACTATTGCCATAAAAACTATGCAGTTAAGCTCGCATACTATAAAACATGACGAATTCATAAAGACCACCTTTTCCAGCGAACAATTTTTTGAAGCAAACAACATATTTGCTATCAGACGCAAAAACCCCTTACTATTTCATTTCGTGCGTGAAGAGAAAAAACTCAATCGTGGCAATTATGCGCAATATTACAACAAACTAAAATTTCAGGATCAAGCCGTTTCCATAAGGAACCTTTTCCTTGAATAATGAAGCACAAAATAGACGACGAGATTTCTTTCAAGTAATTCTTGGCTGTCACATTTCCAATTATTTTTTTTACCTGAAGTCTGTAAGAGTTGATCACAGATCCACTTAAGGTGTTCGATTCGTTCTCTGTCTTTGTTGAACCCATAAGTTACCAGAGAATTTTCCATTTGGTTTCAGTGTTCTACATTAAACAGCACACTTGGTAAAATATTACTGAATACTAGTATATGTAAAAGATAGTAATGCTGCGTCACATTTTGTTGATAGTGTGATATTTTATGCAGTGACCAGAACTAGATTGAAGAGCAACCCTTCCCATCCAAGTGGTATTCTGTTGTAGAGCTGGATTGGTTTTCTTAGTTCATTGATTTCATACTAAAACGAATTTGAGTTTTTTTTTTTTTTTTTGGGGGGGGGGGGGGGAGAGAGGGCAGGGAAGCAGGGTGGAGGATGGGGGTAATTTATGAATAAAATTTTGACGGGTTTTTAGGCATTAGTTACGGAAACTTTTTTGAAACTTCTGTGTTCTTTAACATTGGTAATCATAACCACAGTGTATAATGAGTCATTGCTATGTAACATCTAATGGCTTTTTTGCGTTGAAAGAAGTTAGGGCTAGAAAATACATAATTACTGGTCCCTTTTATTTGAAATAACTAACACTGACAGCTTATCGGATAGCAATCCTTAGGTGTCATTAGTATCAAGAACAACAACGTATTTTTAAATATTTTCACAATTAGTGTGGAATTGGCCAAAAATATATATACTGATGTACAAATAAAGAACTCTAATAGAACTTCTTAATTAAAACAACGGCAATGGGTTTTGTGTGGAATTTCCTACTTTTACTAACGTAAAATAATTGCTATTCGTCAATAAAAACAACTTTTGCATCAAGTGTTAGAAAAACATTAACATTATCACCAGTTTTCAGGTGTCACTGGTGTCAAAAACTACTTGTTTTAAACGTTTGAATTTAGTGTGAAATTGTAAAAAAATATACTTCTATTGACTTACTTAGAAATTTAGTTAACAGAACATTTGAAGTAAACCAAAATAACAAATTGAACGCCTGTTTACATTTTCGAAGTAATTATAATTTACTATCAGTCTATAGAAGGAGTATTGTTTACAATTTCATACTGATTGGATGAGTTCTTTGGCATTCTTGTCATTGAATACAACTGTTGCCTCAACAGTAAGGATCAGTTCAGTGATGTCATCATCATCATCAAGATCTGCAAACTCTTTCTGAAAGTCAGCATCCTGTTCTGTTTTGATGTTGTACAGTTGTTTAATGGTATCTTCAAAAAATTTATCTATCTTCAATTTGTCGGCTTCATTTACAGTACTGTGTTTGGTCAGTGTTAAATAGTTTGCACCATTAAATTCTTTTATGGCAACATTTGATATATTGTAACATTAGCCAGATTTCATTTTTCTTGTATCTTGTTCCCACAAGACCAGGCGAAGAGAACCACTGTTATCTGTAAACAAGGCTTCTTGTTTAGTTAATGTTTTTCCACAAACATTGGCAGTATCAGTGAATAACATACGGCCAGCAATGTTGACAAGGGTATTGTTATCTCTCTGTTGGATATCCTCTATTGAGCTGTCTATAGCTTCCATGGTTTCTTCATCTATGTGCTGAAGGTCAAAATCCATCTCACTTTCATGGGGTTCTTCAATTTTTGTTCTTTTGTTGAGAATCAATACTTGTTTTTCAGTCTTCGGGTTTTCCTTTAATAGACCACTTTCGATATATTAAAATTCAGTCTTAAACAAAAGGCATCATCTCGAGGCTCTGGGGAATAAATATAAGGATTTGTATGAGTTTATTCCCCAGAGCCTCGAGATGATGTCTTTTGTTTAGGACTGAATTTTAATATATCGAAAGTGGGCTATTGGGACTTGTTTATTTTGACAGGTGACGAAGATTCGAACGTGCGCTTGAGCATTAATGCTTTTCTGGGGAGAAGCAGACAGAACAATACACTAGAGAGTTTGTCTGGAAATTTAGCGAAAAACATTGATTCTTGTTTTGGCTTGTCTTTATGGGTGACAGGTTATGTAAATAACCAATCATGCTTTGTTCTGAAATAGAAGGACAAAATTACTAAGATTGAGTCGTTACTGAGTAGATCAAAAGAAATGAATAGTGGGACTTGATAGTATTGTATCAATTGTTTCAGTGATATATCTTCTTATGTATGTTGATTTCAAGACAGGTACTGCATCAGTTTAGGCTAACATACATTTATAGCACAGAACTTGCCAGGTATTTCATTTAAAATGTATGATCACATGTCATTCAAATTCAGATCAAAATTTAATTATTGGCTACTCTGTATTGCAGAAGAGAATTTCCCATTTTATTTTAAGCTATGTTCACATACCTTCAAAGCTTGCACAAATTAACAGTGTCTGAAAGAAATTTTCAAAACATTGGCACGTTACTTCATGTCTCCATAAAGCAGTATCAAGTTTAAACACACAGTGGGAAGGAGGCGTGCTAACACACCAGAGAAATGAGGCATGCAGAACACACCAACATAATGAGATGTGCATTTAAACACATCAATGACTAGTGTATGCAATGTCCAGCAAACAATCAAATCACAGCAAATAAAGATTTCCAAATTGCCTACAATAAAAGAACGAAGATGTAAAAATCTATGCGCAATAAATGTAGGGAATTATACGGAAATTAGCCCAAGCGACTGATCTTCGAAACGAAAAGCAAATCGACTCTATAAAACGAAAAGCAAATCTATTCTCTAAACTCACCTTGCACCAAATAGCGGCAAATAGAGATTTCCAAATTGTCTGCAAGAAAAAAACGACAGAAACGTAACTTAATATCTGTCTTTGAATGCATCAACTTCATACATGATGACGCATCGCTGGTGATCGTGACAAAAAGCACAGTGATCTCAACTATGTTTGGACACATCAACCTCCCCTTTATCAAATCCGTAAAACGAAAGATGTGGAAATTGTAGGAGCAGAAAGCTCACTTATAAATTCTGATCTGGTACGCACATGTCTCTAGAATCGAATGTTGACAGATTCTGACGAGGACGCGTCCATCGCGGTGTGTGAAAACAGTGAAAATGCTGAAGCTTTAGCTTAAATTCATGTTTGGATGGAAATAAATAGATAAATGAAGATGTCACAATTAATCGTCCAGATTTACAAACTTTCAAATACTGCATTAAGGACAACAGCAAGGGTTGTGAAAGCCAAGTACGATCTCCTTCACATCGCTTTACAGGTAAATCAGAGTAAACCATAACCACTAACCTTTCTCAACAGCAATCCACGCGAAAAAGGACACCAGCAGAACGGTGTCAGCAACCTCGTGTTGTTCGTGGCGCAATGCATTCTAGTAAAAAGTGGCGCAGTGCACTCTGGTTAAATGCAATGCATGCTGGTAAGAAGTGATGAATTCGAGAATTCGTACTCCCTTCTATATATTCTTCTTAAATCCTGTTTATGTTTATGTTTATGTTAATTAGAAATGCAGCTCACTTTGATTTCGGCTCGACGAGCGACAGATTGTTGTCGAAGTCCATTACTCGTCGCTTTTAAGATTCCACCGCCTGTCTTGTTCAGAATCCAATTGACTTGCCATTATTGAGCTTCATAAGGGTATACTTTGTTCAAAGATCCACTAAAACGCCATTCGCATTACATGACTTTCGACGCCATTGCCGGGTTTATCACTCTACTGTGTCCACCAGAGAAATCTACGCATTACCACTACCCTCTCTATCCTAAGAAAATACGAGAAGAAGGCTCTATGCACAAAGATACCACTTAGCAGGGGAGTGACAGGCAAGACTTTTACCGACACGGAAAAAGAACCCAGTAATAATGATCTCATCTTGTTTGGAAATAATCGGTGTTTCATATGGTACTATAACATTGCCGTTACGTGATACAGCGTTGAAGCGTCATTGGATCTAAACAGAGAGTCTTCCAAGTTAATACCGGCACACAATACGTAGGCTTACTCCACGCACTTTTCGTCCGCCACTAAAATCCTTATGAACGCCGCCCATTGGTCGAAATTTATAACGTGAAAGCTGTCCAACCCCGCCTGCATCGAATTGTATGAGTTGCTGGTTGTTTCCGAATTAGATGTGTTTATTTCGCTAAGTTATGAAGCAGATGAAAAGGGAATCAAAGCCAAACTGAAATACTATGAAAGCCTCGTAAACCTTTGGTAATCCTTTTTAAGCACTGACTCTGTAAAGGAAAATAGTTGACAGAATGACGATCATCCGACGTTTGGCAAGCTTTATTTTGCTCCATTTCAAATTTAGTAGTGGGCTTAATTAACTTAAATAACTTAGTTATTTAGGTAGGCGAAGGTTAACTATTACATGTAGCATTGCTGTACAACTGTAGAGCTAAGACTGGAAAGTTACTGGTAAATCGTGTTTCTTTTAACTTGTGTTTAATGGTCTCTGTTATAATAGATGGTAGTTGCCTTTTTCGATGACTGTAAAATTGATTGTCAGGTTTCCATTTGTATCATGGCGTTGTTGTTTCAGAATTGGCTAGTTTGATGGCCAAAATGTTTGACAGTGTCCCATCAATGTTCAAAGAAGAACGGCTCTCTGTTTTATTTTTGTGCACTATACTGAAAAGCCATTCCTCTTCAGCATTGCTGAGTGGAATTACCATATGTTCAGCTGTAGTACTGTGTGGGCTACCTTGGACAGATTTCTGAACTGTCTCAAGTTGCTGCATTTGTCCGGTGAGCCACCATAAATATCAGTACGATAATAGCACATCACAGTTCCATCGTCCTCGACTGAATCCACTACTTAAGCGTCTTAACATGCATGAAAATATGATAAATCTTAATTCAAAATAGGGAGGCGTGGTGGCCTCATGGTTAGTGTGCTCGACGGCAGATCGAGTGGTCCGGGTTCGGGTCCTGGCAAGGGGACATTGTGTTGTGTTCTTGGGCAAGACACTTTACTCTCACGGTGGCTCTCTTCACCCAGGTGTACAAATGGGTACCGGCGTAATGCTAGGGGTAACCCTGCCATGGACTAGCATCCCATCCAGGGGGGGAGTTAAAAATACTCCCAGTTGCTTAATGCTACGGAAATCGGGGATAAGATCCGGCGTGTTGGGTCATCGGCTCGGAAAGCGCTTACCTTACCTACCTAATTCAAAATAATCATTTCCTTGCTATCTCGTGAAGAATCAAGCTAATGTTGTAATTTGCGCGTCAACGATCACTTTTGTGTCTGGTCCCGAGGGAAACAGTTAGTTTTGCCTTCCTGAGAGTCCTGATGTTTCCCGAGGTTAGCCTGGGTACCAGAGGTTTTCTCGTGGAATGTTTTTCGAGTTGTGGGCCGGAGGTGTGGAGCTGTGAGATAAACCTCGGGCAAAGAGTGCCTTGATTTACAATGCTAGATGGACGTTGACCTTGTCAATGACAGCGGCGGTTTCTATTTGGGATCACATCCAAAGTCACAGGAAAAAGGATGTATCATTTCGAAAGGACATGGCTGGATCAAACTTGGGAACATGGGCATGCAGAGCTTGTCTCTTTTGTCGAAGGAGATCATAGCCAAGACCTGCGCAAGAGAAAATTTTCTTAACTTGAACAAAAATTCAGTACACAGTTGAGTCTCGCGCAAACTGTTTACCGTACTTAAACACTATCCCTATAATATTTCGTGCAATTTAGTTTTTTGACTTTCAGAGATTATTTCCTTAAACTACCACCACTCAGCTTTCTAAAATCATGGAATAGGAATTTGACATCGAAATCTCAAATTTTCAGACTAGTTTCAAAACATGCAGGGTTTTTGCAACAGTTACATGCAAGACACGCAACGACTGAACACCGCTCTCACAGAACGCAACCGAAAAACTAATACCCAGTATGGTCTCTATTACAGTCTGCGAGTGTGGCAGAGAAAAGTAATGGTCCATTCAAGATTTTCTTTTTTGAGTCAAAACCGTATGGAATTCATCAGAACGTAGCAACTTCAAGCTTAGGTTGTGGTGGACTTAGGATTGATTTCCGAGACAAATCGCTGATTCAATGCATTCTCAGCAGATATCAACTTTTCTTTACCTTCTCGACAGTCTTAGCACTTCACCTTGGATTGTTCATTCCATAGCCTTTATTAACAAAGATAAAAGTTATTTGCCGTCAACTGCTCTCTCAGACAGTCCTTTTCAGCGGAATTGTCACCATTATGCAAGGAGACGACTGATCATCGAGTTCTTCTCGCATAAACACAAAACCTTAATAAAAAAAGACTTTTCCCAAACCACCAAGTGGGAAGATCAGGCAAAAATCACTTTCACTGACTGATAGTACGTGCTCATTGTAATTGCCACCCAATCACAGTGCTTGGTACATTCAGCAAAACATCCAAATTCTGGATGTTTTCGTATAAGTGGGATTGTAATTGGTTCGGCTCTATCAAAGGAATGGCTCTCTGGGCCAGAGGCTCTTTTCGCGGGTTGAAAATGAGAGTGTGTATGAGAATAACACTGCAAGAAGGCCTCTGACACCCAGGGTAAGTCAAGGGAAACATCAGGACTCGAGGGAAACATCAGGACTCAAGGGAAGACAAAACTAACTAGCTTCCCGAGGGACCAGACATTAAGTGCTTTGTTATATATTTAGAATTTTCCTTCGACAATCGCAGCAAAACGTCCGGAGTTGGCAACAATTGCGGAATTGTATCCCAGTCAGGATACATTTGAATTTGATCGGGGGCACAAGACCAAGAATCAACCAATCACAGTGCTCGTTTTGTTAAGTGAAAGTCTAGGTAAAATGATCTATGTTATGGACACCCCCCCCCCCCTCAAATAAGTGCTTTCATGTATAATACTGTTATGTTTGTATCAGACGATGCCCCCAGTCTCACAGACACACCCCCTCACCCCAATGAAATTACTTCAACATATGAGGAAATAGAGAAATGAAGCAAAATCTTCCGATTTATTTGTTTTTTGGTTGATTAACAAGAGTTTGCAAATTGTATTTTGTTCAATGTTGAGTTCAAATTGAAATAAGGATATTGATCTCCTGACTGCCCAGAGGTAGTAATGGATGGACTCGATAGTCTGCTATTTATGAACTCTCTTATGTTTTGCCTAAAGCATATTAATTTTGTTGATCTTGTGTATACAGTGAATCTCTCATACAGTGTATCTATTAAAATAAAGAGATGCTTTGGGCATCAATCAGATCACTTGATGTATGTAACACTTGAAGAAAATTTCACTTTTCAAATACCATTTATTTTATAAGAAAACGAAAGTTCATAGCTAAGTAGTTTCTATATACCCGTATCAAGGAATTATCCATGGGAATTCAGAATTTCGAGAGCAAAGTACAAAACTTGCACACATTTGAATACTCATTTCAATTTTCATAAGTACTGGTCATGCATGACATGGCTTGACTGTAAAAAAAGCTCTGGGCATCTATCATCAGTACTTACAGCATTAATTTATAAATTATAATATAGTCCTTGAGTTACTAACCCCTGTCCTTGAGGCAAACCATTGGTGGGTTTACAATAATGTTATGTGCCTGTAAGGTCAAGCAAAAGCTGCAAGAGATTTTGGCATAATGCATAAGGGATGTCAAATGTAGACTACATCATTTAATGAATTTTAAATCCTGTCCACTGTAGTCACCTTTGTCAACAATATGTTTACAAATGAACCAGTCATGGAGATGGTTGTAAATAAACACAGTCAAAGAAGATGGTGCATACAATGCAAAAGGGAGAGGTTTCACATACATGTACCTACGTATTGTAGATTGTGCTGTACTAATCAGAAGCAAAATCTAGGCAAGTTCAAAACAACTTCCCACTCCTCCGTGGTAAATTTATTAACACATTCAACGTACATGTAAGCAGTAACAGTTTTAAATTATAATCAGGAAAAAATGGGAAAATTATTTTCACTTGAATTATTATACAGTGTACTATCAAAATCACTGAAGTGGTAAATTTGTCATTAGAAATGATTGAAGTTTCCAAAACTGAGATTCTTCTTTTTTCACCACATGAGTGGAAAGAATGAAATTGTCACCTGATCCAAAAAATTTGCTCTGTGGGAGTCTCCATGTGCTTGCTCGCAAAATGGCAAAGATGGAATTACAAATGAAATTCATAATAATAAAAGAGTGGAAAAGTCATCTTTTGATCTGCCAAGAAAAGAAATTTTTGTCCGTGGAACTTAATTGAGAATTCCAAAACCAAACAAGATCAGGACATAACAGTACTGATCATACAGAAGATGGTGAAGATGAACAGTCATTTCGAAGGTCATTGGAACAGATTCTACCTCCCACAGACGAAACCTCAAAATACTTCAGCTCTAGGTACCTGTACCATGGTCTGACACAGCAGAAAGACAATTAATTTTGTAGATGAAAGAAGTCCACATGGTGAACTCACATCAGTGAGGCCAGAGACTCACCTATTAACCACTGTTGTAAGCACTTTTGGCAGCGTTTACACGAATGTGGTTTCACATCGACACTGTTTTATGACTTCAAAACCGCTTCAAAATTGATGCGGTTTGGAAGTGTTTAGACGGAACTGTTTTTGCCAGAAAATCAAAGTCGTGATGGTATAAGCGAGCGCTGCACTATGTGCTAAGTTCACTATTTTGAATTGAACAAATGAATGTAAATTTTGTGCCACAATAGTAACTGTATTCAAATCAATGAGGTTTCGCTGTTGACACGACAGATAGAAGAGCATTGTTTTGAAAACGCTTCACTTTTGGCAGTGTTTTCAAATCGACACGGTTTCGACAACAGTCTCTGTTGCTGTGTTGTAAACGGAAGGTGTAATGGCATTGAAAATGATGCGGTTACAAATGAATACGCATTCATGTAAACGCTGCCTTACAGGCTTGATAGACCTCTTTACAGTTGTGTGCTTAGTTACTACCTGCCCTTTAAGTGAAAGTGAGGCTAGTGTTGACCTTGCTATGATACAGACCTCCCTCCTTTTCATATGTTAATGATGTTGTTGTCATGCTAATTAGTAAGAAGTTACATAAGAAAAGCAGTGAGGTTTCCATCAAAACAAGGTCAACTCCAGCCTCACTTTCATCCATAGGCCAGGTAACTAAGCACACAACTGTAAAATGGTCTATTAAGGACGTTCGCGCTAATTGTTTTTGCGCAACGTTACTGCGCAGGTAACGCGACTGTAATATGTCACGCATTACTTCGAGCATTAGTGAAGTTGAGGTTTTAAAACCTTTGCAAAAACCGTGGACGATAAGTCTTGCACAGCGTTGGATCAGAGAAGATCGTGATCAGTCAAAATTGATTTAAAATATCTATGAAAGTCAAGTAGACTACTGCACGACTGATATTCGCGAGGTTTTATCAGTCGTGCACTAGTCTACTTGACTTTCATACAAATTTTTCAAGCATCAGTTAAAATAACATGGCGACAAAAACGCCGAGGAAAAAATTCCAGGCCGGCAAAAGAATGGCACATTTATTTCCGAATCATCATGAAACTTCAAGGAGAAGTGAGCGGGAGGATGGAAAAGCTCTGGAAAAGGTAGCTGATCGAGTAGACTAGTGGCTGAAAGTTTGGAAAACTCGAGAACGAAACGTTGCGTAAATTTAATGGGGCTGTTTCTTTTTAATGTTTTTATTACCCTACGAACTTAAGTTCAAAGTGAATGCATGTTTTTAAAGTTCTTTTCCTTTACTTTCGTGAAAATTGAGCAGTATTTTCGTCCTCGTCCGCTTGAATAGTGCGGACCTGCGTGGAAACAATCAGCGATTGAATATTTCACAAAAAACACACTCCAGAGGATGAGCATGACGGCAATGGAGAAACATTATACAAAACACCAACCAAATAAAGATTACCCCTCCTTAAAACTTCGTTGCTATGCTCGAGATAGGTTTTTTTTCCGGTAAAAACCTTTCATCTCTTCAACGATCGATCCTCTCTTGGGTTCCAGTCCTTGCCCGACAGGTCACGCAAAAGCGTGACAAACGAACTTTTCCCAGAGCTTTGCAAAATCACATCGATTTTACTCGTTCAGATCATCGGTGACCTTATTTTTTTAATCATGAATCACTTACTTTACTTACTCTCTACAAAATATGATGAAATGAAAAAATTCTCACCGTAAGAAGTTATCTTTTTTTAACATTTTTTTCCCTCGAGCTATCGAATTCTGGTAGTGGTTGCAGCGGATAGAGCTTACGAAAACGCTCGTCGAGGATGAACTCTACTGTTTACCACATCCCTAGCGGCATACAATTATCTAGAAATCTCACTCCTAAAAACCTATGCACGGAAACTTTCACTCCAACAGTTTATTTTTATGATTTTCGATGGATGAGCAGATGAGCCTACATCTCGCTATTATGACCGGTTTCCCTGAATTAAGGCATTTTTCCACTGCCATTTTCTCCGAAACAAAGTCGGTGACTCCCATTTTTTTTTCCATTTTTGGAGTATGTACTTTATGACCTAACTCTAGGCGAGAAATGAAGAAAATCTCACCGTAGGAAGATTTTGGCGCGAACGTCCTTAATAGTGATGTGGGGCCATTTACAAGATCATAATCAGTGAAATTGTCTTTGACCTTTACATCTACAACGTAACATAATTTTTTCAAGAACATCCAGAAGCAACCAGATGAGAAACTGCAAATGTCATCAAGACGTTTTTAGCTATTGCTATCAAGAATACAAGTATTTTCAATCATTAGCAAGTGCACATTTAGAAAACTGGAAGAACACCATTGTTACAGTCATGACTCAATACTGTATCGGTCGTGACTTTCTATTTTCCATTAAGATTTGTGCAGTCTGCATTTCACCTTTTTAATGGCACATTTACCATTCTAGTGATTTTATAACTGCACTGTTTTAAGAATAAAGGTAAATATCAGGCAACATAAATGATAACTCGTTTGAAGGGCAGGTTAACAAAACGTCCATGCAGTTTTATAAGAAACCCATAAGGGTTGAAACGTGTAACGGCCTCTTGTGTGCTGGGAAACAAGCTTCTGAATATTCAATTCGCTAAGTACCATATTTGGAACAACAAGAGCGAGAGGTTTCCAAATATGGTACTTAGCACTTCAACCAATCAGTTTTCACTGAATATTCGGAAGCTGTGAACGCGCGTTACACGTTTCAACCCTTATGGGTTTCTGGTTTTATTCAGTTGGGGAATTGGTGACCCTGTTTTCAAAAGGTGTTATGTTTAAGGTTACTTGAATACATGTGAGTGAAGAAATATTCCATGAATATTGCCAAAACCCATGTGCAGTATTATAATTTTTATTAGAATTTCTCCTCTTTGAAGTGTCATTAATGTTGTTAATGTCTATTGCCCATGTTCTTCCTTCATATTACTATTTGATTTGTTTCTCTGTGGAGTTTAAAAACATTTGTCAGTTTTTAAATGAGTGTATGTCAGTTTTAGCACTTTTTCTTTTCTTCTGCTTCTGGAAAACTTAATAATTTCCCTGCAGGCAGAGTATAGAGGCATTGGTCAACACAAGGTGGATGTCTATGTATCATATTGCATCTTAGCTAGTGAATCAGAATTTTTCATCTGCTGGTCTAATCAGCGCTTAAAGTTCCCCGCCATGCAATGCATTTGAATGGAAAGGCTTTAAAACACCTGTCCACTTCACAGGATATGATGACATCAAAGACTCACTAGTTTAAATATGCAATGGATGTGCACGTGCCTAAATATGCAGCACGGGAATTTTATGCTTTCAGACTTTTAAACTTGTTTTTGCATGAAAAGTAAGCAGCGTTTACACACTGCAGTTTTAAGCAAGTGTGCATGTGTTTGACGTCATCTTATCCCCGATCCAGCTCTCTGAGGTTTAATTGAATAGTCTTGAACGTGAATGATGGCAGACCGTGAAATCCCAAACTTGCACTCAAAGAAAACAGCCTTTGGATAAAATTCAAAGCTCAAAATGGTGACTTAATTGCATTTGGCCTGGCTGAGATCAAAATCCAGCCACGGGCCTGGATATTGATTTTACTTAGAAAACCTTGGGTATGTTCACCCCCTGAAAGCTACCCAGAAATCTGTTTTTTTGTCCATTCCTAAACTGCCTGTATGTTACACTGTACTTCCTACTCCTTTAACTCTATCCTGCCTTGAAATTCCCTTTTCCTTGTGTTGTAGGTTTAAGAGGACGTAAGTGTGACGGGTTTTCCAGTCAGTCCTGTGGTGTGAAGGGTGCATGTGCAAACACTGAACTTGTTGCCAGTGGTACTGCTAGCCTGAGCACTTGCCTGGTTCTTACCTCTCCTCCCGCCCCAGCAAAAACAACAACAACAACATGGCTCTTCTTTAAAAAGAGAAGTTTAAAATCACACAGTTTCCCTATTTGAGCTCAAGGTAAGCAGGTGGCTGATTGACGGTGGTGATCCTATCAACCCATTGACTCCCAGGGGTTTCCCATTGACGAGTAAAATCATCTGGCTGGCGTTAGAGTAAAATACTAAGTATGGCTGGTTTAGGCCTGCATGGGAGTCAAACGGTTAATATGGATTTTTTTTTAACACGCCCAAGAACAAAACACTGATCCACTTCTTATCAATTTTTATTTTCTTGTACATAGTGAGGGAAGATGTCAAAAAAGCCAGAGCATGGTAAGAAGCCGTCAGCATGGAAGGTTGTCAAAGGTGTTGGTTTGGAAATGTTGCAGGGGAACAAAAAGGAACATCAACATTCTGGTAAATTATTTTCTAGTTTCTGGTACATAACAGCAGTATATCTTGATCACAATAATGGCACATAGTTTCTATTAAAAAAAAAAAAAGAACCCCAAAAGTCATTTGTTTTTCAAAGTTGATGAAAGTGCAAATTAGGAAGTTTGATTTCCAAGCTTAGGGTAAGAAATATATGAATTTGGTAAACTGTCATGCAGTGCATATATATTTACCCAAATAAATTTTTATATCATTTGAAAGGCTATTACTTAAAGAGTTAACGGTGCAAATATTGTTAGATTTGGAGCTTTATTGCTTGTTAAAAATGATGCAGTATCAAGGATACATGTACCTCCAGTCAATTTAAAACAAAAATATTAATGTAAGTTGAAATTATTTTGGGTGCAAAATTACACAAGATTCTAATTTCTAAAAAGTCACGTAACTGGATGTCTCGATGATACTATAGACCAGCTTTTAGGAGGTCTTGAGCTGATCTGAATTGCTTCTTTTAGGAAAGTTTGACAGTAAAGTTAGCGTAACTTAATTATTTTGAATGATGCAAAAAATGGCAATTGCAGCAGGAATTCTTAAATCTGCTTTTTCTCAAAAAGGAAAATGCCCATGACCAAAAACTATACTGACAGTGCATTTGGAGATCGACATCATACAAAATGTTATTGCACTCTAGAAGTACTGTCTTTAGCAGTCATGTGGTTGACTTTCAGTGATAAAAGTCGATGTAATATATACAACATGAGCTGTAGATCTGTATCGCATTTACACACTCGTGGTGAAGGTCACTTTCAAGGGTGACGTTGACTGATGTTTAGACAAATTACATGTATCTGAGTGGATTAGTCATCTACAAAGTCAAGTGATTTGTGTAGTGCCAGTAGATGGTATTAATACTCTAGTCATTGATGCTGTGATTGGTTATCAAAGTCATGATGTTATTAGTTGATTGCTGGTTGAGCCTTGATGTCATTGGCCATGAAGACTGTAAAATAGTGATTGGTGCATTTTGATCCATCTTAGTCTAATGTCTTTATTTGTATTGTCAGCAAAATAGCTATATCAGTCAGTTATTTTTATTGTTGCAGCTACTGTTGTTGATAAGTCATATGTAGGGCCGCAGGAAGTTTTTGGAATTGGTTTACTGGTTGTTTTAAGTTAGTAAACCAAAGCTCTTTTCTGTACTGTCCATTGGTAGTAAAATTTAGGCTCTCTGTTGATGTCACCATTAAATTGTGTTGTTACATGTTTGTGTTGAGTCACTCTTGCATTCAAACCTGTTGAGCACGTGTGAAGATGTGATTGGACTAAACACAATAGACACATGTTTGAGCTGCAGAAGCCCATCACAGTTATGAAAATTACTTGAGCAGTAACAAACCTAAGGCAGGAGTTTCAATAGAAGCCAGTTACTGGCGGTATACGGCCGCCTGCTTTGCCTCACACCGCCGGCTAGTTTGCCTTGATTTTCACTAAAAATGGTATCATAAACTTGTCAAACTGTCACCTTCAATGGGCTTTCATGGACGGCTATTTCAGAAGTTGTTGAAATTTCTGCCTACCTACACCAAATTATGGGTATGTTTTTGGTATGTATAAGTTATGTCAAAGGTATGGCTTGACATACCTATAACATATCCGTCACATATCAAAAACATACATATGACATACCAACCAGGAATAGTTTATGCATTAATTGCTACATTTCTCTTGTTCAGGGCTCCCTTACTTGTAAACTACAGTACAACAATCACAAGTGAGAAACCTCATCATGTAAAACATTTATTTCACCAGCAGGTCATTTATAGCTGCATTAATATGCAATCTTATAATTACATACTGGATACAGGTATATTAATGAACCGGAAGTCAACTTGTATAATTTGTCTTTGTAATCTTCAGACCAAGATGAAGTAAAAATAACTTTTTAATTTGAATTATGGAAAATGGTCTATTACTTTAAATTTTTATCCTCCGTTACTATATATAGTTGGAACTTTCTTGAAGGTCAGAAAAATCAAGAAGAATTAGCTTTAAATAACTGTGCCCATGTAGAACACACGAAACAAGGTTATAATGTATCTTGCTCCTGTAAAATAATATTCTATCAAATCAGAAATGTGCTGGACACTACAAAAAAACATCAGTTGTCAACCTTACAGTTACCATCATGGCTCACAGACAAAAGAAATAGAATACAAATTTCAAATTAGTTACGTCTTTTATTGTATGTACCTGAACATTTAATACAGATCACAACCTTTGGATTCGGTTCTTGTTCTAAATTTAAATACAAAAAGGCTTTTAAAGATTTCAGGTAAACCAGAGAACTAGGACAAGTCTTCAAAAAGTAATCCTCTAATACATCAAACCATAAATGTTGGGGACACAGAATTAGCTGCTAAGCTTGCATATTTCCCTTCTGTACTGTACGTTCCATCAAAGAATTTCTTCAGGAAGTGTCTCTTACTCTTTCATGCAACTAAAATAAATAAATAAATAAATAAATAAATAAATAAATAAATAAACAAAAATGTATATTATATATACTTCAATGATGCAAGTCGTGATTCCTCTAAATCAGTGATCATATCAGTTTTTTTTTACAATTAAAGTGTGTGAAGAGTAGACTAATAAATTTGGCTCCCTTTACTTAGAAACGTCAACCGTTTTCTCAGACACTAATTCAGCATTGAAAGGTAACAGCATTTTCGGGAACGAAATCAATCATTTACCTCACCAATTTGATCTAAAGGTTCAGTTTTCTTGCTTACCAATTATTTTTACTTGGCTATCGCATTTTATGCACCTATCAATGTTAAGCCCCAGGGTGGGGGCAGGGGGTGGCTACCTACGGGAAATTGACTCAGAGAACCTTTCCCTGGGTAGGGATTTTGACACGTGTTTCCCCAGGGTTGGGAAATTGACATGCCCGCCATCTTGGAACACCGAGAGAACCTGGAGATGAGTTATCCATAATCATAGTTTTCACGTGACTTCTCTCTGGTTTTCCTGATTTTTCTAGAAAGGTGAAAAAAAGGAAAGCGAGTTTGTCTTGTTTTTTTGTCAACATGGACCACCACTTTTTTCTGTCTTTGCTGGAATGTTCAGGAGTATAAGAATGGTTATCTTTTTTCGTGATTGCTTTTTGTATACTTAATATACGTATTCATGAATTTTCCACTCTATAATTTCATTGTGCATGCTTAATTGATTCGAAAGCCTGTAAATAGTAAAAAAACTATTTACAAGGCTAAAAAAAAAATATTTTGTTCACAATATTATTGTATTGCTCAATTTTAGGTTCTTGTTCAGTACCGTAAGCAGCGGAAAGGTGTTGTGTTACACAACAAATTTCCATTAGCTGTTAAATGTGAATCTAATGGAAAAAAAGTTACTGCAGGGCAGGAATGTGATGATCAGAAGGTACCCAGGGGTGGGGAATTTGACGGTCTGTAGGTGCCCGGGGGTGGCAAATTTTGCGCTAGCCTCAATCAAAATGTCGCATTCCCCTGGGTCAGCCTGCCCCCCACCCTGGGGCTTAACATTGACAGGTGCATTAATAAAGTATCCTTGCCCGAAAACTTGACTTGAAGGTGTTCTAAATATATTTAAAATCGCCATATTGAAGAGAATGAGTAATGAAGTCAAATGTTATTCGCTTATAGTTAATGCTTACCTTTTTACTTGAGTCGTTGTTCTTGCCTTGGATCAGCATTTAAAGAGTAAAACCAACTAAAAATCACCATGAATTTGTGATCGATCGTTGATTCAAACGTTTGAATAAACCGCCGAAATCTGAGCTTGCACTGGTGACTGCTGACCAAAACGAAAACGGCTCACTGGTTTCCAGTCTGGTCTCTTACGTGTTAACCAAGATGGCGGAATCGAGGTTCTTACTATCGTTGGATTATATTCAGGATACATTGAAAAAAAAAGAGCAAGTACCGTTTTGGTATGTTTTTAATGTATGTTTTAGGTATGTTTTGAAAAAAGACATGCCTAAAACATACTAGAGTCACACAGAACATACCTCAGACATACCTCAGACAAACCAAAAACATACCCAAAATTTCGTGTGGGTAAAGCCTGAAAATTTTCAGCTTGAACAGAATTTGAATCCATGGGTGGGAAACTACTCTACTTCTGAGCTGTCTAATGGGATCACTGGTGACGAGATCGTATTGAATTTTCAAATGAAAGTAGCAATGGTTATTCATAGAAAATTGTGAAAACTGAAGCAAACTCACCTTAAATGAGGTCTTAATGATGATGGCCTTTAGTAACCAGAATGATGCCTTAGAGATCTTTTCTGACACTTGTTTCAGGTGCTGTTGATGGGAAAACCAAGTACACACTGCTTTGTTGCCTTCTGGTCAGGCTGGGGTCACAAGTGTTGAGAGATGTGTTTGACAGAACAATTCGTCCTCAAGACCTTTGCAGTGCCTTGAAAAATGAGCCAGCGCACTCTAAGATTCAGTCTCTTCGAAAAGAAGGAATCCTCAATCCAGTGCAGTGGAGTCAGTTGTATCCAGTTAAACCCTCTTCTGTATCATCCACAGGCTTTGACCCTTCTCTATTGATTGTGCTTCTGAGGACGATCTGTAACCTGAGGCCTCCATCCTCTGGCTGGGATCTACTTCCTCATTCGCTTGATGCCAGCTGTGAGTCTGACATTGTACGTTTGAAGTATTGTGTGAATGCACTATCAGCCCATGCTGAAGAGGCCTCTGTTAGCGATGCAACGTTCTGTAAGTACAGAGAGCAGATTCAGAAAACACTGGTACGATTGGGTGGAGCTGAATATAAAGATGCCATTTGTGAACTTGAGAAACAAGAAATGGATCCATGGGATGGGGAACATTTCAAAGAACTTCTGAAGCAGTGGAAAGATGGTGACGACAGAATTAAGGACAAACTGAATGAGTGGGAGTGTATAATGAAGACTTCTGGAGAGGCAGGTGGGTTTTTGTGAGTAAAAACGTAACGTTACATTAACATGTATTTTTAAGGACTGATGTCTTCTGTTGGGAAAAAAAAAATGGCACTTTTTGTTAGCTGCTGAGTACTGTGAATTATTAACTGTGTGTACTGTATAGGCAATGGCTGTCTGAAATGTCTAGCAGCAGCCAGCGTCTAGGAGGAAAAAGGCTCTTATGTCTGGGATCACACCGATAAAATCAGTGGGAAGAGAGAGGGGTTAGGGGTAGGGTGGGGAACACCAATAAAGAAATCCCAAGATGTCATTGAAACTACTTAAATGGCCATGAATGACAATACAACGTATTTCGATTCGTCATGCTCACTGGTTGCAAAAGCTCATTAGATCCTAGGGCATGTGTGTATTTATAATCGCTGCTGACCACAGAGGATGGGAAATTACATATACTCCTTGTTGTTAAGTCCAATTTGACACCTTTTGCTGTTCATTAAAAGAAAATACGCATTTATTTTCGTGAAATGACAACCAGTAGCGCGAAGATACATTCATGAGCGTTAAAACTAAATTAATATCCATCTGAAGTTTCGTGTTAGTGAACTAAGCGTACAAACCTTAGTGTTTATAAGGTTTACCCATCATTTATTTTTCTCTGGCCTCTATTTATAGTCTGCAAATCTCATGTACAGTGGCAGAACTTAAACAAAATAAGTAAGGTCTGGAAGTTGTTTTAGTGGATAGTGGAATCTTTTTGTAGTTAAAACTAAGCATTAATTTTCATTCAGGAGATGTGTGTTATTCCCCATTAATATTACAAATTACAGTTAAAGATAGGGAGAATATTATAATGAAGACTGCTTGAGATAATTGAGTGTTTTTTGGAGTAAATACTTGACCTGTTACAGCTTTTTTTTCTTAAGAAATGATATCTTGTGTTGAAAAGTAAGGAAGTATTTCACCATTTGATACATGTAGGTTTTGGAACCCGGATGCATGACAGGCGCAAAGATCAGTCTCAAACTTATGATATTAACTTTTCAGTGTGAAAAAATAATTTGCATTACTATCAAACTACATTTTCTGGAAAAAATCTTGGGTTAGCGACAAAAAGTGACGAAAAGGAACTTTATTTAAGTGTCTAGTCGTTCTTGCGCTGGAGCACTAATTCGGGACACTGTAAACTGAAATCAACAATGAAAAAAATCAAGTCAAATGTTAGTTTTTGATGAGAAGGGAAACCGGGCCACATTGGTGGGAGGCGAGTGCTCTCACTACTAACTTATTAGTACTTACCGGTGAGACTCATTCACGGCAAACTAGATATGCTAAATTTAATATAGCCTGCCCTCGAGTTAAACGAAATACAGAAGGTGGTAGAACATTTACTGTGACTGCTTGTCGGGAATGGAATAAGCTACCTCTTCAAATGAGGAAAGCAGAGACTCTCAAGACTTTCAAAAATTCTCTTTCGAATAGGATTTTTAAAGACCAGCAATCTTTAAATCATTTCTCTATATAAATATTGTGGGCCACTGTGCTGCATGTTTATAATTGTTTCATAGTTTTATTAGATTTTGATAATTTTATCATAAGCTCTGATTTTTAACTATTTTAACTGTTTTGATCTTGTAATGAGGGCCTCTAGTTTATTAGCATTTAGATGCTATTTTGAGCTACCCTCGATAAATAAAGACTTCACTTCACTTCACTGCGCCATCCTGCACCACTAAAACCTTGACCATTTCTTAAATGACGTTTGTTTGTGAAATATTCCTAAATACTTGTCCTTCAGTGGTCTCAAAATTAAGAACACAATGAGGTTGAGGTTAGAGCCAAAAAAAAAAAAGCAAAAAACAGTTCAGGCAACACCTTTTTTAACATTATTTTTGTCTTTTGCAGATTTACCATATTCTGCCAATATTTATATAGAAAGGATCCGTCAGCTCTATAATACTCGTGAAAAATCTGTTCTGCCTGTTCCATGGTGTGAAGAGTTCAGCTTTCATCTAGATGATATTTTTACCAAGTTGAAGATTGTGGGCAAAGAAAAGACAAGGGGAACATGGACTGATGAAATCACCAACATGACAGCTATCTTTAAAGGACATAAAGATTGTGCGGAGCCACGAACTGTTTTAATTGAAGGAGACCCAGGCATGGGAAAGACGACCTATTGTCAAAAACTGGCATATGATTGGGCAATGAAACGCAAAGAATGGGACGAGTCTTTCCCTGAGATTGACGTTCTGTTGCTTTTGAGGTGTCGTGATGTGGAAACGGATATTTGGGAGGCCATTGATGACCAAATTCTTCCTGTTGATATTGAGGAAGACGCGAAGAAATGGCTCTTCAATTTCATTCGAGAAAATCAGTCCAAAATTCTATTAGTGCTTGATGGACTTGATGAAGTGGATTCCAGTAATTTTGACTTGTACAAGGACCTTCTGGAAGGTAGAGTCCTACCCAATTGCCGCATTGTTATCACATCACGCCACGAAGCTGGAAGGACCGTGAGGCGGTACTGTGACACCCTGTGGGAGATTATTGGATTTACTTTTGACGATGCACAGATATACATCCTTAAGTACTTTAAAGGCATGAAACACTTGGCAGAAGAGCTACTTAAACAGCTTTTGAGTGACAGATCAGAGTTAAGACAGTTGACACGGAATCCTCTGAACACAGCTTTACTTTGCATCATTTGGGAAGATTTTAAAGGTGTACTTCCACCGGAAAAGACACAGCTGTACATAGAAATAGTTCGATGTGTTTTATTAAGATATGAAAAGAAAATTGGATCATCGAATGGCAGTAATGTGGACCCACTTGAAGTTTACAAGGATGACTTGGTCCAGTTGGGATGCATGGCGTTGCAGTCTTTACGTAAAAGAGAGTTATATTTCGACGAGAATAAATTGAAAGGCAGTTCCAGTAATTTGATCAAGTTTGGGTTTCTGTCGATCCAGACCGGTGGCAGCAAGAGAAAACGTTCCTTGCGCTTTGGCTTTCTGCACAAGAGCTTTCAAGAGTTCTTTGCTGGCTTTTATCTTGCTTATGAGATCCTTGGTGGAGACAGAGATTGTAAATCAGTAGTGAGTGATGAAAGGAATATAAATGAACTGAAACAAGTGTTTTTATTCATGAGTGGTATTTTGTCTGCAACATCTGAAGAGATGACAGTGTCGTTGGTAAAAAGCATGGCAGAGGTTGCACGTTCGTCCAGTCATTTACATTTAGCACTTGATTGTGTATTGGAATGCAAATGTCATGGAGAGAACCTTCAGTCTAAGTTACTTCAGACCTTGGGACAGAACTGTCGTGTAAAAGATCTACGTATATATATTGGAGTGACTGCTGTGAATCTTTTCTGTGAATTTCTCAAGGTCAACACATGCTTGACTACTTTGAAATTGCACTTTATCAAAATTGAATCCCTTTCTGAGGCTCTCAAAGTCAACACATGCTTCACTACTTTGAATTTGAGCAGCAACAAAGTTGGTGCCGCTGGCGCTGAATCCCTTTCTGATGCTCTCAAAGTCAACACATGCTTGACTACTTTGAATTTGGGAGACAGCGAAGCTGAATTCCTTTCTGAGGCTCTCAAAGTCAACACATGCTTGACTACTTTGAATTTGAGCAGCAACAAAGTTGGTGCCGCTGGCGCTGAATTCCTTTCTGAGGCTCTCAAAGTCAACACTTGCTTGACTACTTTGAATTTGAGAGTCAGCGAAGTTGGTCCCGCTGGCGCTGAATTCCTTTCTGAGGCTCTCAAAGTCAACACATGCTTGACTACTTTGAATTTGAGCAGGAACAAAGTTGGTGACGCTGGCGCTGAATCCCTTTCTGAGGCTTTCAAAGTCAACACATGCTTGACTACTTTGAATTTGAGCAGGAACAAAGTTGGTGCCGCTGGCGCTGAATTCCTTTCTGAGGCTCTCAAAGTCAACACATGCTTGACGGCTTTGGATTTGAGTAGGAACGAAGTTGGTGCTGCTGGCGCTGAATCCCTTTCTGAGGCTCTCAAAGTGAACACAAGCTTGACTACTTTGGATTTGACTTGGAACGAAGTTGGTGACGCTGGCGCTGAATCCCTTTCTGAGGCTCTCAAAGTCAACACATGCTTGACTACTTTGGATTTGAGTAGGAACGAAGTTGGTCCCGCTGGTGCTGAATCCCTTTCTGAGGCTCTCAAAGTCAACACATGCTTGACTACTTTGCCTTTGAGTTGGAACAAAGTTGGTCCCGCTGGTGGTGAATGCCTTTCTGATGCTCTCAAAGTCAACACATGCTTAACTACTTTGTATTTGAGGGGCAACGAAGTTGGTCCCGCTGGCGTTGAATCCCTTTCTGAGGCTCTCAAAGTCAACACATGCTTGACTACTTTGGATTTGAAAGGCAACAAAGTTGGTCCCGCTGGGGCTGAATCCCTTTCTGAGGCTCTCAAAGTCAACACATGCTTGACTACTTTGTATTTGAGCGGCAGCGAAGTTTGTCCCGCTGGCGCTGAATCCCTTTCTGAGGCTTTCAAAGTCAACACATGCTTGACTACTTTGAATTTGTATGAGCGCTAAATCCCTTTCTAAGGCTCTCAAAGTCAACACATGCTGGAAATTGTTGGAAATTGATTTGGGATGAGTTCGATTGATCGTATTCCAGAATAGGAGTACATGGAATAAAAGTTATAAATCCTTCGTTTTTGCGGAGATTCACATGAAAATTGTGAAACACCTGTTAAAATGTCTTGTTACTTTAAAACCATTGTAAATCATCACTCCACATACTCTTATTCCGGAATAGGTTCAATGGAACGTACCCTTGGATTTTAACCAATTATTTTCCCAGAGTCGGGTGCCAAATTCCTTTCTAAGGCTCTATATGGCGTATCAAGCGCAGCAAAGGTATTAGGGGTGTCTGGCTTATCAAGCGTATCAGGTGTATCCAGCGTTTCATGCGTAACCCTGATACGCAGAACAACCAATAAGTTACAACTGGGGTCGGCAGTTCCAACCACACCAGTACTTTCTTCTCTCAGTTTCCTTTTGTTATATCGTAATTGTGTGGCTTTGGTTAGAATTTGCAGAAATTAGGCTAAAGGACTTGAAGCAAAGCGATTTGATTTGGAAACGTAAATTAAATCGGTAACAACATAACAATTATACTTACATGTGATTTTGCTGTGTGTACAAAAAATTACATTCAAGTTCAATTTTTCAAGTTTTATTTATTTACAGCAAACAGTTAAAGTTATTACTGGGCTGGCTTGCAAATAGCGAAAAGCTAATCATGGCAAGCCACACTGTACACAGAATTATTTAGACAATTTTTTTAAAAGAAGTGAATGGTTATTATATACAACAACAACATGTAAACATTACTTTTCGTGCTTTCAAATATTGAGAAAGTAGAAGAATTTAGGAGAAAAGGAGAAGAAAGCATTCTAGGTAAAAGAACAATATGTAAAGAGGAAAACTACAGACTAAACTTAACTTCAGTAAGAAAGGTAATTTTTCATCTTGTTAATTAAGGTATCTATGTAGTTTTGTTCTAATAGTTTTTTAAAAACAATTTCTGAATACGTTTTTGAGACTAGTTGTTAATATTACCTAATAACAATATTCTCATGTCGTAAAGTGATGCTCCACAGGTAGATTTGAAAATGTTTAGCTTCTTAATTTTAAAAAATAGCTAAAAATAGCAAAAAGCAGTTCAGAAATGCTCATAACATGGTAATTACTGCTACAATCATTAGTTACAATTTAAAAGTAGACTGAAATCTCCAAAACAAATGTGAAAGCATAATTAAAGTTAGTTGATCATGGTCTAATTTGTGATATGTCTTATATTATATAAGACATTGCAAAAACCTTGTATTTTGAACAATTGAAAGTAAAATGAACAAATTATTTTTCTTTGTCTAATAAAACTTGATTCTTCAAATAGAAAAATTTACCTCCATTACTGCTTGTGATAAGCTTACGAGTTTGGATACAGTGCGAGCCAGCAAGCCAGAAATCCCTGAGCCCAATAACCGCAAGCTACCTAAGGAACTGTAGGCTAACTGCAGTGCTAACTAGGCTAGCCAATGTGTAATTTAGCTAACCGTAATAGCTTGCATGACTCCTACGACTTGGAGCCATGTGAACCAAGCAAGCAAGAAATCCCTTATCCCATTATAAGGGCAAACCACAAGCTACCTAAGCTAACTGTAGGCCAACCAGTGTGACGTTTAGGCTAACCAGAGTATCAATGTGTTATTTTAATAGGCTAACCAGAGTGGCTCGCTGTCTTGCAGATTATCCGGAATTGTTGCAATTTTGCTGGGATTTTGTAGAACCCGCCATCTTGACGGGTGGGCAAAGCGGTCAGAAATTACAGTGTTTGTATGGGAATCCGATAGCAAATAACTTCTTCCAAAATTGAATTTTACACAATTTGTGAATCAAAACCTTAAAATACTAGATAGAAGATTGTATTCACCAAGTTTGAAGGATGTAGCTTTCCTATGAGTCGCTGAGGTAATTACTGGGTTGCCTATGGCAAACCAGTCGAGGTCTTCGTTTAGTTTGTTTGTTTTCTTTTTTTTCTTTTTTTTAGTTTTTTTTTTTTTTTTTCCGTGTCGGTAAAAGTCTTGCCTGTCACTCCCCTGGTAAGTGGTGTCTTTGTGCATAGAGTTTGGCATAGAGCCGTCTACGGGTATGTTCTTAGGATCGAGAGGGTAGTGGAACTGCGTAGATTTCTCTGGTGGACACAGTAGAACCTGCAATGGCGTCGAAAGTCATGTAACGCGAATGGCGTTTTAGTGGATCCTTAAGCAAAATATACCCTTATGGAGCTCAATAATGGAAAGTCAGTTGGATAAACTAGGCAGGAAGCTCAAAAGCGACGAGTACTGGACTTCGACAACAATCTATCGCCCGTCGAGACGAAATCAAAGTGAGCTCTATTTACCTGAAGTACATGGTAATTTGACACGATTGAGTTTCTTGTCTTCACGCACGCAATGAAATAGGAAGAGGTTTTCGCCTCTAAGAGCAAATATGTTGTTAGTTTCAATAATTTTTTCGCTGGAAAAGGATTCTGTGGTATTTTTTGCCTTTGTGAATTATAATATCATGTTGTGTATTGAATTTTCGAGCTTAAGGTTGAAATGTGATATGGGAGAAGTTTGTTAGTATTGCTCTGTAAGCAGGAAGGGTTCACAGGCCTGTTGGAAGCGTGCTTGAGTTTCAACAAAATGAGCCCCAAAATCAGTGAAAACTTGTGACGCAGATGAATAATAAAGTAGCTGCTATTTCCAAAATGATGGAATTACCTGGTGATAAATAACGTCGTACGCGTCTTGGAGAGTAAATTTTGACTTTGCATAAATAAGAGTTGGGCGATTGTGATCTTTGTTTTGACTTCGCTCGTTTCATTGTCAAACTTTATAACACTTGACTGAAAAAGAAACTTACAAAAACCCGGTATCTTGCCATCATTTGACACAGATGCTTCACTGTTTGGTGAGTAAACATGCCGCGGTAACTTAATCACGGCGCCCGCTGAATTCCGGCCATGTCACTTTCGATTTTGCAATTTACTTGAACGTAGCAAAAATCTCCCAAAATGTTTGTCGCTGATCGTAACTTTTTATATTCTATATTCACGGTTCAAAATTAATGTTGTTTTGATGTCGTAAATATTTTATTCTCGATCGACCGTGCGGGAAACTTCCTTCTGCTCTTTCTGAAAACTGTGTATCAATAGTTATTTGCTTTTTCATCAATATTTGTTTTGCATAAAGCAAGCTAACAAGATCTGTACCTTGCTGAGTTCGCATTTGTTAGAGTTAGTAGTATTTTCGGTCCGATGCTTCTGTTTTATGAGGGGAATGTTGTCTTGGTCTCCCATCCAAACACTAACCCCGCTCGGCAGGGCTTAACTTCAGTGAACTTTAGTATTAGAAAGCTGTTAGATGCTCAGAGGGCACACTTGTGGTAAACAGAAGTTGTGAGGGAACTTGAAAATTATCAACATGTCAGCCCAGAAGCCAATGTTTCTCGCTTCTCCTTTATTTGTTGTTCTTCAGAGACTGGAATGCTGTATTTCAATACCACACAATTCAGTGCCTTCTGATTTTCTGTAGCACGTATCACAGGCAAGCCAGTGTATGCTTCACAGAAGCATCTAGTTGTTTTAAATTTTCCATACAATTGTCTTTAAATTTTTTTCGCGCGAACCGCGTCTAGACGTTTGTCTACCCAGCCAAATTTACAGACGAATGTGTGGAAAATTCAAAAAAATAACTGAGCGTCTTCTAGCCAAGCTACATCCTTCAAACTTGGTGAATACAATCTTCTACCTAGTATTTTAACGTTGCGATTCAGAAATTGTGGAAATTTCAAGTTTGGAAGAAGTTACTTGCTATCGGATTTCCATACAAACACTGTAATTTCTGACCGCTTTGCCTACCCATCAAGATGGCGTCGAAAACCGTGATAAGGCCTATGATGAAATAGCTTTGCAACATTTTTTTTCCTTGCTTGAAGCAGTGCAAGAATTTTTTTTCTATTTCATTTGTGCTGCAGGCAATTTTTTTCTTCTAACAAGCGCCAATTAAATAAGTTGTTCAATTCAGCATTCACAATTAATTCTAATGTCTTGAAATTTTCTTGAGAATATAGGACATTAGTATCATCCGCAAAAAGGAAAAATTTAAGTTTTGTGGAGCAATGTTGAATATCGTTAACATAGAACAAAAAAAAAAGAGCGGCCCTAAAACGGACCCTTGCGCTACACCGCAATTAACTACTTCTTTATCCGAAATGTAAGAGTTAATATCAGTTGCTTGAGTACGATTTGTTAAAGAAGAGTAAAACCACTGATTAACGATTCATCGAAAGCCGTAATAATTAAGTTTATCACGTAAAATTTTATGGTCGACAGTATCAAAAGCTCTCTTAGGGTCGATAAACACCCCACAGGAAAAAAGTCTGCTGTCCATATTGGTACGGATGGTTTCTACCATGTCAAGTATACTGCATGCTCAGTTGAGTGTGCTTGACGAAAACTTTATTGGGATGAAGATAATAGCTGATGTTTTACTATGAAAACCTTTCATTCTGTTGTACATAATTTTCTCAAAAATTATATTGAGGTTGACAACAATGAAATTGGTCCAGAATTGCAGGCATCAGTTTTGTCATCAGCTTTGTAGATTGGTATAATTTTGGACATTTGGAGCATATAACCTGGCAACCTGACAACATTACAACTTGTCATCCTTACAATTGGACAGCCTTACAACTTGGCAGCCTGCAACTTGACAGCCGTACAACCTGACAACCTTACAACCTGACAGCCTACAACTTGACGGCCTTACAACCTGTCCATCTTACAACCTGACAGCCTTAAGGACGTTCGCGCCAATTGTTTCTGCGCATCCTTACTGCGCACGCAAATGCACACGCCACGTCATACACGAGCGCGCGCGCTAAGTAATAAAATGAGAACTGATAGGGTAAAAGGCCATTGCTATAGCTTTGCCTGGATTTAACGGTCTTGGACGTTCGGTGACCCCTATTTTTCTTTCCAGAAACGGATTTTATTTACAATTATCTCCACGTTGTCCAAAAATGAACAAAAAATCAATGTGGAAAGTTCAAAAAATTTCAAGATTTCTGCTCACGGGACATCAAATCCTGCCATCTTGCGGCTGCAAGGCGCGTGAAACTGTGGTCGCTAAATGCGAACTTGATCTTTAAGGAACCTCACCAGTTGACTAAATACACTTAATAAGTCCACTTAAACAATATTTGGCAGAGAAGATTTCACTTCAAAGATTTAAATGCAATATATTTGGGTTTACAGACACTGGCCTTATTCGATAACGAAGCCCGATTTTGTCACATTTTGGGTGTTTTTCCGGACATGTTCTCTCCAAAACGAAGTCGGTGACCCCCCATTTTTTAACATTTCTGACATAACTAACTCATCATCTTACAGTAGTAAAAGTTTCAGAAGAAAATCAATGTTGAAAAAATTTCGCGCGAACGTCCTTAAATTGAGCCTGACGGCCTTACAACCTGACAACCTTCAACTTGGCAGCTTCGCAACCTCACAACCTGACAGCCTGACAAACTTACAACCTGTCAGTCCTACCCGCTATCATTCAAGTTGTAATTTCTACCAAAGACATGGTGTTTGACGTTTGAATCAACTATTGAGGGAATAATTTCGCACTTACTGCACTTGGGTGGTAGGTATAAAATTGTTCATCGAAAGTAGTATTTTTCTGGTGCCTCATTCCCTTTCAGTTTTAAAAACGAGGGCTTCTCAAGGCACAAAATAACTTCCTTTAAAACGCGTAAAAGGGTCAGCTTTTCAGAATAAGTGGGTCGTAGTTTCAACTAACAGCTTTTCAGGAGTTTCGAGAAACCGGTCCTAACTTTTGGTGGTCGTGGTGGTCAACTCTGAGGCCACAAGATTTTTATTACAGTGGTACCAAATCAGCTTGAATTTCCTACCCAGACCACTTCGCCCTAAAATGACCAAAGTTGACCCAGGTTGTGATTGTCACAATGGGACAAATGATCTCTTGTGGTTCCCTCGCATGAAGGCGATCCACAATTTTGGGTACCTTCAGCCACATTTGGTTGACAAATGGAACTTGCTTCTTGGCGATGCACAGGTTACACTTGTCATACGATACAATAACTTCTTCCCAGTGGCTTTCTGGAATTTTCTCCGGTCGTTTTAGCAGATACTGGATTGTAATCTGTTAAACATGTCCAGGGCCTTTGGACCTTGGAAAGAAAGGAAAAAAATTATTGACGTAATGCAACGGTATCAACTATAAAAAGCTTTAGCGTATTTTTCTACTTAGCTAGTATATAGTATATTGTGGTACCAAATCGGTATTAGGCCCATTGTAGAAAAACCGCAATGAAAAACCGCAATGACTGGGTTCAACTCGAGTGTAAATGCATTTTTGTACCCATAATATCATCATGTTGAGCGACTGTCTGTGGTGGCAGCAAATAGGTTCGCAGAGCGTGCGTAGATCACGAACGTTATAAGTCTTTTGGAAGTGTTCAAAATCGGCGGGAAGTCTTGTATCTGGACAAAATGAGAGTAGCATGAGAAATACGAGAACAGATCTGACAGTGATAAATGACAAAACCAATTTTATATTTAAAAATGGATGGAATTACTTTGTGATACAGTAAACCATCTACAAGTGTGGATGTTTGCCTACGCAAAAACAATGGTCAACCTCAATGGTAGGACGGATGCAAGCTTTGCGTACAACCAGCATATTTCTTGTCAACGTCAACAAAATGTGAACGAAAAGAAACCCGGACTCTCACAGGCGCCCCAATCTCACAACGCGATTTTGCAGTGCATAACTATTATGTAGTAAGAGAGTTTCATGGTGAAAAGAGTTAAACATTAAGTTAAGTTGAAAAACTGAACGTCTTTCTCTCGCAATAAACTTTCCCTAACTCAAATATGTTGTTCACTTTTGTTTTGTGTCGATTCATTTGTCATTGCTGATATAGTGAAATCAGTACTCGTTAATTTATACACTCTCAAGCGAAGGTTTGTTTTAGGTGCTTTGCTTTATTACACTGCTTTGCTTGCTTGAGGTGCCTTACTTGCTTACATTGCTTTGCGCTTGCTGTAGGTGCTTTGCTTGCCTGAAGCGCTTTACTTACTTACACTACTTTGCTTTCTTGAGGTTCTTTACTTGCGCACACTATTTTGCTTGCTTTAGGTGCTTTGCTCGCTTGAGGTACTTTCCTTCTTGCACTACTTTGCTTGTTTTAGGGTTTTGATTTATAACACTGCTTTGCTTGCTTGAGGTGCATTCTGTCCTCCAAATAAGATTAAAACCACAAAAGCACATTATCACGTAAGCGTAGCAATGACTGCAATCTTCGCAACAGGATGACATGATGGACCGTGTCTAAGGCAGCGCTTAGATACAAGGAGTGTTACATGACCCTTGTCCATCCTTCTCTGCTGAAGTGAAGTCTTAAGAACAGGCGAGATAGTCTTAAATTTCTTCCAAGCAAAACCTAGAGTTTTATTGGCCTTTATATCAGAGGTTCGATTAACATGCTGGTTCCGATTAAGATCTTTAGTTAATGTGATACCAAGATGGGTAGCTGACTCAACTGAGGCGAGGGTTTTGCCATGTAGAATGTAATCATCGTGCACAAAATTGGGCTTACGCCCGGTACAAAGAACGTTGCACTTGTCCGGGTGGAATTCCATTTTCCATTCTTTTTCCCAAACAGCTAGGTTATCAAGATCACCTTGGAGGACTTGACTATCAGCATTAATAGTCAGGTATACAATAGTGTCATCCACGAAGAGCCCCTCTAAGATTGGAGACTAAGGATTCTGGTAGATCGTGATGTAGGAAAGAAATAAGCATGACCCGAATACCGAACCTTGTGAAACGCCAGAGAGAACTTGGGACTGTCACAAAATTCTCCTTCAATCCATTTATTGGTACAACCGCAGACATCGTAATGGTTCCGCTTTCTAATAAGGAGCCCATGGCTAACCTTATCAAATGCCTTGCTATAAAATGCACTAATAAAGCATCTACTTGATGACCGTCGTGCATGGCGCTAACACGGGTCATTTTATAAAAACTAATAATTGAGTCTCACGTGATCTCCCAGTCCTGAAGCCGTGTTGCAAAGGATAAAGGATGCTGTGGTCACTGGCATGTCGGATAATTAAACTAGTGATTGTATGTTCTAATAGTTTACAGCGAATACAGGTCAACGATATTGGCCGAAAAATGCTAGGGTCACTCCTCAAGCTCTTTTTATAGATATTGACAACAACATTTTCTTTTTTCCAGTCCTCCGGGATTTCACCGCTCTCATAAGAATCGACAACTATAATGGTCAGAACATTATCTGAGGTCAACTTCTTCGAAAGAAAATCGGCTTTACTACAAAAAGCAAGAAATGGTGGGACGATTTTACCATTTGTTGCAATACATCACCCAGCAGTATCAACCGTTAAGGCAATACTGACGCAAAACTGAAGCTTAATTCAAAATCAGCCATTGCTGACTGAACAGAATATTCAAACAACCTCCTCTCATATCACATAAAAAAGAGGAAAATCTCTCAATGGGGACATGCTTGTCAAGGACAAAGTGTAAATTGAAGGTCTCTTAATTAGTTGCAAACACAAATCCACTTCAAGGAGACAGTGTAGGCCTGCCACACATTTTTTGAACTAAGACAAACACATTAAGCAAGACAAGCACCTCAAGCAAGCAAGGCAGTGTAAGCAAACAAAGCAGTGCAAGGAATTAAAGCACCTCGCGCAACCAAAGCAGGGTACGGAGGTAAAGCAGTGTAAGAAAGCAAAGCAGTTTAAGAAAGTAAAGCACCTCAAGTGAGTAAACCAGTGCAAGGATGCAAAGCAGTGTAAGAAAGTGAAGCACCTGAAACAAGCGAATCAATTTAAGCAAGCAAAGCAGTGAAAGAAAGCAAAGCAGTGTAAGAAAGTGTAGCACCTCAAGCAAGCATTAAGCAGTGTAAGCTCTCAAGCAAGCAAAGCAGTGAAAGGAAGTAAAGCAGTTTAAGAAAGCAAAGCGGAGTAAGAAAGTAAAGCACTTCGAGCAAGCAAAGTAGTGTAAGGATGTAAAGCACCTCAAGCAAGCAATGCAGTGTAAGGAATTAAAGCACCTCACGCAACCAAAGCAGGGTACGGAGGTAAAGCAGTGTAAGAAAGCAAAGCAGTTTAAGAAAGTAAAGCACCTCAAGTGAGTAAACCAGTGAAAGGATGCAGAGCAGTGTAAGAAAGTGAAGCACCTCAAACAAGCGAATCAATTTAAGCAAGCAAAGCAGTGAAAGAAAGCAAAGCAGTGTAGGAAAGTGAAGCACCTCAAGCAAGCATTAAGCAGTGTAAGCAAATCAAGCACCTCAAGCAAGCAAAGTAGTGAAAGGAAGTAAGGCACCTCAGTCAAGTAAAGCAGTGTAAGCAAGTCAAGCATCTCAAGCAAGCAAAGCAGTGTAAGGAAGTAAAGCACCTCAAATAAGCAAAGCAGCGAAAGAAAGCAAAGAAGTGTAAGAAAGTAAAGCACCTCAAGCGAACCTCAAGTAAGCAAAGCAGTGTAAGGTTTTCTTCACACTGAAGAAGAGGGTCCGACATAGGTTTAGCGGGATGCGGGATGGGGCTTGAAATCGAGGCGGGATGTGGGATGAAAATACGACGAGACCGGGATGTGCTCCGTTTTCGTTGGCGGGATACGGGATAGTAGATAACCTCACGCTATGAGTTGAAAAGCTTTAATTTCCTTGGAGAATGAAAAATTTGGCCAAAAGACCCTAAA